>NW_019385493.1:84681-227051 GCF_000671375.1 Centruroides sculpturatus | reverse complement strand
ATTATTTATAAAAAATTTTTTGAAAACACTCATTTCTTAAATATAAATAATTGTTCAGAATAAAATTTAAAACATAAATAAATAAATATATACATGAAATATTTAAATAAAAGAGTATTTACCGTGAGTATCCCAAGTGGTAAGAGTTCCTTGGAAAAAAGTTACAAACAGTAAGTAGCAGCAGACGAACTTCATGTTGATAGGGGAATGAGTCTACTAGCGACATCTGCACTTTCTCTTATTTATTCCCTCAGGTGACGTCACTGTACCCACGCATATTTCCGTCTGGATGAGGAACAATCTCACCTTGACCTTCGAGATTGAAAGTTTATATAAAGGTTTGACTCTTATTTACAGCATTAGTAGGCCATATTTAAATGGAAAGTTTATGAATCAGGACAAACTTCAATTAAATTTGTATTGTTAGAAATTAGATAATAAAGAATACTACACGTGGAATTACATAAATATCATAAATTATTTCCCTTCTCGTAAATAATCATTTCTATGGAATGGAAATAAATTATTCTAAATAAACTTTTTATATTTAAATATACATTTTTAATAATTAAAAGTGAAACGTGTTCTCGTTTTAACAACTGACGCCAATATTAAGCATCATTATTAGCATCTGCTTCACGACATTCCTCCATCAATTCTGTAGAATAATAACTGACAACGTTACCTATCCTAGTATGAAAACACGCTTTGCTTATCAGGAATGTGAAGTTGCGAATCACGCTTGTCCCTGACACATTTCTGTATGGTTGCATTCAGGGTCAGATACCTTGAGAGACGGGGTCGAATAAGGTCAAACGCATCCCTGAGATCATTGTTATTTACAGTATGTTAGCTAATGTATTCTATTTTAAAAAAGAATAAGAAACAATAATAACAACTTACTATTAGTTGTACAAATTATACTGTACCGTAATAAGCAGAATGGTTATTTAAACTGGTCTTGTCAACTAAATATATTCATGTATGCTTTCATGTAAAACATTAACTTCATAAACATTGTCGTATCTGCTTTCAAAAAAAACATATTTTAAAAATTATTTAGAAACTTACAATAAAACAATTAAGAATTATGATAATTTAAAATCATGAAAATGCCAAAATCAGCCATAAAATAATTTTTTTAACATAAAATACGTCATACACACACAATCATGTATAAAAAATAACGTTTTGTGACATAGGTCTTAAATTTAAAAAAATATATGATCTAATCTTTATGTATGCGAAAGAAATATTGCAATGACATCATTTTTTTCCACAGAAACTTCACTTTCATGTAAACCTATTCCTTTTAAATAATCCCACTGTTTTAATAATAGGTGTAGGTGGAAATATTCAGAAACAGTGATTTAAAAATCGATTGTTGAGCATAATATAGTAGTGCATTCTTATTGTTAAATGTAATCCTTCCGAAACATTGAAAACATTATGTTACCTGGCGTTAAATAATTAGAAAGATCAGCTTAGTAAGATAAAATTGCTTCAATATAATGAAGCAATTTTATCTCGCAAAACTGACACTTCTTTTGTGTGAAACTGATATAAATTTTGCATTACGTCTATTATAAAATGGAATTGTTTTTATAATTATTTTATTATATAGCTATCCAGAACGTAAACTTGCTAGCCAGCATTTAAATTTATTCGTTTCTACGATGGCAATGACCATGTACAAGGTTGAATACCATTAACTGCATTCGATTTAATACTTAATTTCTGCTGTAAATAAAGAAAAATTTTATATTGAATAAAAGTTTAATTTTTTATAAAAATATCACAAAATAATTTTGTTTGAAATCAGACGTTATGAATTTTATGTTTAGTAGTATTGTTTGTAAATATTAACAGCATCGTTTTAAATTGAAACAATAAAATTCAATTGATAATTTAAATGGATAAATAAAAAAAAATCTGTAAGAATTCCGTGTTAATTTTTTATTTGTTAAGTGTAAATTTTAATTTAAACAAAAATCTTTATAAAATCTGACGATCCTTTACTGAAGATAGTCGATATAACTGAAAGTTCTATTCTTAAACGTTTTATTGTAATTGATAGATACGTATGTATATAAAGTTTATCAATAATTTTTACGAATTATTGTATATTTATCTACTAAATTTTCTCGTAATTATTTGATAAATTTTATAAAACATTTGACTTTAAAATATACAAGAATATATTCTTTCATCATACTAAAAACTACTCATCCGTGTTTTCTTCATGACAATTATTATAATTAATTTTCAATTTAAATCAAACTTGGATCACCGACCTCCAAGAAACTTTTGGGAGTCACCTGATAATCTTCTTTTTTTTTATGCAACCAAGAATCTTATGGATGTAGGATAGATAAGTGGTTTTTAGAGTATGGTACGAGTTCCCTAAGGCTATGCACGCTCTCATTAAGGAGATACGTGAGAAAAATTCCGTAATGGAGATAAAAGATTTCTAAAATACTCCACGCCACGAGAATAGAGGTTAATGTGTATCATGAGACAGTTTACAATATTGTTAAAATGACAATACATTGCAGAAAAACTAGAATAAGATACGCAAAACAATAATTCGAATAAATTACAGCAAACTAAACCGAAATAAAAATACAATTTTGCACTATAAAAAGAAAACAAATAAATATGAATTTAGCTAGATTTCACGTTTGAAATTTATATATTTTTAGTTTTTAAAATGACAATTTTTAATAAAGAATTATAAATTTTTAATTAAGTTAGTTTATTATATGTAAAAATTGTTAAAGACGTTTAATAGTACTAATTATATTTGTTAACTATTGACTGATGTAACTTTAAATATTTAAAGTTTATAAATGTAATAAATTAAAACAAAGAATAAATTAAAGCTTCAAAATTAGTAAAATTTTAAAAAACTGAAGAATGAAGTTTAATATTTTCTTTTAATTGACAAAACGGTACAAAATTTATATGGATTTAACAGTTTTACATACTTTTTATGATACATTTGTTAAATAATATGTTATTAATAAAACAAAAAAATACTAATAAACATTTCATGAAATATCACTATATGCTACTTAATAAACTAAACATTATTATTAATAATTTATACAAAGATTAAGTAAACAATAAGGAATACATAAAAAAATTGTATAATTATTCATTCAAACATTTTAACCAACAGAATATGTTTTTCAAAAAAGTTTCAACTGTAAAATGATGCATATCTGAAATTATAAAATTAAAACTTATTTATCTGTTTCGAGATGATAAACAGCTAAACAGTGATCAAAAGTATTGAGAACATGTAAGCGCCCGTATTTAGTTATTGCTATGTCGAATGGTTTATGAATTGGATGAGAAAATGTGACTTCGCCTAAGAAATCTCCTTCCCAATCAAAAATCTGAAAACGAATTTTATTTACATTTATTGATTGTAAAGTTTCTATAAAATAATTTATTAAATATTTTACCTGAATGCGGTCATTGCCGGTCTCTGCTATAAGCATAGTACCATATGGATCTAAAGCAATACCAGACGGTCGAATCATATTCCCTGGAGCTCTACCGTAGCTACCGAACATTTTAATTAATTTACCATCTAATGTAGTTTTGTAGATTTGATTCGTACCTAATAATAAAAATTGTTTAATTTAAGATCATTCTTTAAAATAATTAACTTTTTGTTTTTCACATACCAAAATCGGATAGGACAACTTTGTCGGAATAGGAAACCATATAACAACATTTCGAATTTCTTGGTTTATCGATCAATGGTTCAAAAACATTACTACATTCCAATTTACCGCTTTCATTAAAAACTAACAGCTGATTTGTAGTTTCGTTCAATGTTATCACTTTCTTACTCTCAGTCACAGCAAGCCCTAAATATTTAAAATAAATATCAGTTTATAATTTTCAGAATTATATTCGTTAGTGTTATGTTATTTCTATATTAATAAATAAATTTTAAAGAGATTTACCAAATGGTTTTTTAAGTAATTCGTCTTCAAAACTTCTTATATAGTTTCCATCACGATTGAACAAATAAAGACCATTATCGTCTCTAATAACAATATTGCCATCTACAGTAGCAGCAACTGATGACGGTTTTTTAAACATGACTCCTATTTAAAAATTAATTAATTACAAATTATCTTTTCATTTAACAAAATTTATTTAATGATTTACCTTCTTTTGCTTGTTGAAATGAAGTTTTAGGTTTTCCATATTCATCCAAGATCCATACTAAATTATGTCCTGTATCACATATAATAATGTCATTATTGCAATTCACTTCGATTCCAAAAGGAAAGTTTAGATTTACACCGCTGCTTTCGGATATAATTGCAAGTAAACGAGCATTAACCGAAGGAATTATTCCTGTAAAGAAATATAAATAAACCATAAAATTAACAAGAAGCCATATTTGTTTGTAATTTTTCTACACGGTTTTAGAATCATGAAAAACATTTTCAATGACTTGTTTATTTAAAAAATATATAATAAGTGAAAAATATATTTTAAATGATTTTTTAAAATTTAAATAGATTTATTTTAAATATTTAAATATGCTTCCTTACTATCATTCTCTGGTTTTTCGTCATGCAACAATATTTCATTCGCTTTATAATTTTCATTCGTACCGGACCAATCTTCAAACCAATCTTCGTAATTGTATTTGGCATCTTTATTTTCATTCTTTTCTATTTTATCACTATAAAGCGTACTGGCAGAAGCCGGTTTTTCTCCTTCAAGTGGAGAGCATTGACTTTTCTGCTCAATAAAACTTTTCAACGATTCATCTTCATTTAGATTTCTATCACGTTTATTTACATCACCCAAACAAGATAGAGAGGATTTTATAGAATTCTTGTCTTCTATATTTGTCAAGTTTTTATTTCTTAACTTGTTTTCGTTTGCTTTTATATCTATAGCAACAGGGCTATTTTTGATAGGACGACCATAGAGCATTATTTCTATGAAGTATTTGGAATATTTATCCAAGCGGAAGGAGAAAATATAGGAACCATCTTGTTTATCAACAATTTCAGCCACCTTTTCTCTTCCACTTTCATCTTTCATAAATCCGAAAAGCGAAGATATCAGAGAAGGACACCAATCTTTTTCGCTTTTAGCACAAACAGTAAATTCTTTTCCAATATCGAATTCTTCTTGTACAATTATCAAAGTGAAATCTTCTGGTTTAGGTGGAAAGCATTTAATATAGCCAAAGTAATATTTAGCGTCCGATGGGTTTTCTGATTTGAACTCTAATTCAGCACAACATTCAATGTCACTATCGAAATCAGATATTTCAGAAATATCTTCGTATTCAGACGTTTTAGCAGCATCTTCCGGACTTGAAAAATTTTCGAATTTCTTTTCCAAGTTTTTTAAAAATTCTAGTTTACTTTTAAAAATTACTTCTAAATTATGTAATATAACTGACTCAACCTCATCTACAGTTTTCTCTATTGTGTGCTTGGCAGTATAGTAATTTTTATCTATTAATGCTTTTGCATTCTTTATTTTTCGAAACATTTGATTGTTCGTTATATATTCTTTAACAAAAGCTTCGCAACTCTCTGATGACATGTTCTTCACGAAGACTACACTGAAAATTGATTAAATACATTTGTAAAATCATTATAATATATATATATATATATGCACACGCACGCACACACACACACACCCAAAAAATAAGCATAATCGTCATAATCGTCTAATCCATAAATAGGAGTTCAGATAGAGCCTACAGAATGATTCACATCGGATTAGACAGTGGCACGTTATCCTATGAGCAAAAAGGGCAATTGCCTGGCTCCAAAACCAATGTTTTATTACTGTAGTAAGAATATCGAAATTTAAATTTGGTGCGATATCCGGGGACCTTAGATTGTTGGTGTGGCGCAGAACTTAAGTTCTGCGCCACACCAATAATCTAAGGTCCCCGGATCTACACTGTACAGTACAATCTAACACTGTACAGTACAGTGTTTGACTTCAAACATTTTTCAATTCAAACATTGTAATTCAATTTTGCCCGGACCACATAAAACTATAACGCGCTATTGGGATTAGAATCTGATGAGAACGAGAAACCCTGTACGGTCCCTTGAATATTGTGGGAAAAAACCATTTTGAAGTGACGGTATCATAGTCTGGGACCGCAACGAGCTCACGTTTTTGTCTTGCCGTTACTGCAAGATGAAAAGAAATGAGGTTTTGGGAACCCACGTGAAATTTTTCCAAAGAGCTGTAAGTGCAGATTTAATTTTCATGGATCCTCACATAAGGCTGCACTCGTCAAAGATTTTCTTGACAGTGAAGATATTCCTCTGAAATAGCCAGCGAGATCACCAGACTTGAATCCCATAGAACACATGCGGAGTGTTCTAAGAAGACAAAATTGCATCTCGTCGGCTTCCACCAAGAATACTTCAGAAGATTATTCTTATTCAAGAATAAACTATACTCCCAAAAGGGCTTATAAACAACGTTATAACCATCATAAACGATCGCTCATGGTGGTTATAACGCAATTAATATGGCATATGGTTGCTTCAATATTTTCTGTGCAAAAACGTTTACAACAATACCTTAGTATTTTTATTTAATATAATTTAAATAATTTTTTTTTGTTTTTCAATTATTTTGTTGCATAAAAAAACGAATGTTATGCGTGTATCGATACATTAAGTTTTACGCTGTTCTGATTAGTAGTTCTTGAAATATGGACCAAATTAGTGGTTATGTTTATTTTTTGGGCACGAGTGTACACATTTAAAATTTTAATATTGGTTATGACAAATATAAAAATTTCGATAAATATATAAAATAAAAATTTATATATTAAGTATAAAATGTAACATCTTTTAACAATGTTTTCTATTTCTTTATGTAAGCTATAGATAAAAAGTTTAAAAAGAAGCTTTTAGAAATTACCATAATTTAAATGTAATCTTCGAAAACATTTCATATTTCTAATATGAAGAAAACATCTGGTGTAATTATTGACAATATATGTACCGTATATACTGTACAAATATATATTCATTTAATCACTGTACATATGTACTGTACAGTGAGTAAGTGAGTATGTTATGCAGTCCACTCACGACCTAAACATCAAAAACTTAATGATAAACTGCAAGTGCTTACAAGCAATAAGAACCAACTGCAAGATTTTAATTATGAGAAATACATGTGACATGAGTTAAAACAATATCTATTACGTGACTTAAAATAAGACAAATCTATATATCGATTTCTATAATGTATTTAGGCTAGTGCAATTTTTCAGTTTTTTTCTACCAATCACTTTTCTTCCATTTCGATGAAATTATAAACAATATGCATTCTACGAGTATTAATAACAATCTTTTATGCTGATTTTAGCAGAAACATTTTTTGAGCTATTTGACATATAAGATAACGAAGCAGGAACAATAGTCACGAATGGATATGTCTGTTAAAAATTTATTAGTTACTTATCTATATATATATATATATGGACATGTATGTCCCTATATTTCACTTTTTCGCCAAAACTACACATCGCACGTAAATGGTGTTTGTATGTGGTGGTAGCCCCAAGTCTCCATTCGTGCATAGGGGTGGTTGCGTCTCGATAGCTATAAGGGTGCGGGAGATATGAGGCTGAAAGTGGTTGAAAGTGGCTTTCTATTTCGAATGTTTTGTTCGAATTTGTTCGAATTAAATTCGAACATAAAATTCGAATATTGGTTCGATTATAGAACGATTGTAAACGTTCCAGAAACGTTGAAAATAGTTCGTTTGACTAAACGTAAAAATTCTCTAATTAGTCTGGAAACGGGGGACCTAATTCTTGCATTCTGTGAAAACGGGTAAGATTAGCTATAATGTAATTATCTTAATCTTCACTATCGTTACTTTTTGCCCAGCGAAGCGGGTCCTCGCAGCTAGATTCTAGATTACTTAGAAAAACAGTCTTTTATATATATATAAAAAAAACTATACTATTACATACAAATAAAAACCCAGCGAAGCGGGATCTTGCAGCTAGTTGCTTAATAAAATCTTATAATAAACTGAAACATTTTAAAAGATTAAAAATTTTTAAAGTTTAAAATATTAATAACTTCATGAAAAATGTTTAAAATATAATTATATATTTGATTTTTAGCTATATATTTCTACAATTATAGGCCTATATATATATAATATTTGTTATGTAGCGAATACATACGTAGTAAAATTTCTCTAGAAAAATTCTGAAATAAAACAATATTTTATACAACAATCACTTATTATGCAAGTCACAAAAGTGAAATGAATCCCGACAATCACCGTGAACTTTAAAGTATTTTCACAGAATAAATCCTTAGAATACTTATTTTACTCTGAAATCTACAGTTTATAAACAGAGGTTGAAAATATTTTTTAACAAAATGAATTTGAAATTATCAGTAACAACAGAAAGTATTCATAAACATTTGTACAGATCTATATGGAGCCGAGCCAGCAGCATCTTGACCTTATCATTTTATTATAATGCTGATGCAATGTTTTTGATTAAAATATGAAATAGTTAATAAAAAATAAATTTAAATAATTCACACAATAAAGACGACATTGAACGCGAATAACTATGACATATTCGACGACTGACATTGCTCCGGGAAAAATAAATGATTTGCAAGAACAACTCCCATGTTTTCGTTAATAAACGTGAAAGACAGTGTGTGTGTGTAAAAGCTAAAATTATATAAACAAAGGAAAAATAGATGGCATTGCTATATGCTATAGAGAACGATTAATTTTAGGGATATTTTTATGAAAAATTCTTATTTCGCGCTTATATTATAGGGTTGTGATTGACTGAAGTATGATAATTTCTGTCATAAACACGATTTTGAAAAGGTCAGATTCTAAAAAACAAATTTAAAAAGTTTCCCCATTCCTAAGTTATCTTTGTTATGGATTAACATAAGGACATATTCGTATCTATTCAATGCAAACAATCTATAGTTACTATGAATTTAATATATAATGTACAATATATAATAGAGGGGTTGCGGCCGATGAAAACGTCGGCCGCAACTCCTCTAATATTACATATTATATAAATATTACACATATTTGAAATTTCAAAAATTACATATTGTGTTCATGTAAATAAATACGCAGTAACCCTCGTTATATAGCGCACGTGGGCAGACAAAACAAATGAATTGATTCATCCGTTATGTCGTTCACGCGTTTTGTCTATTTTCAATCTCCATACCGACTTGTTTTATGTGGATTTTTAAAATGGTCAAGATTGAAATAAAGTACCGAGTAATATATTATTTCCAGTAGAAATTTAAATTTTAAATTAATGGCTACTGGTTTTTTAAAAATTATAGAATAAAGCGCTTTTATATTTGAAAGATAAAAAGGGAACAATATATTTGAATGCGATATCTATATCTATATCTATATATAGATATAAAAATGGACATGTATGTCCCTATATTTCACTTTTACGCAAAAACTACACATCGCACGTGAATAATGTTTGTATGTGGTGGTAGCCCCAAGTCTCCATTCGTGCATAGGGGTGGTTGCGTCTCGATAGCTATAAGGGTGCGGGAGATATGAGGCTGAAAGTGGTTGAAAGTGGCTTTCTATTTCGAATGTTTTGTTCGAATTTGTTCGAATTAAATTCGAACATAAAATTCGAATATTGGTTCGATTATAGAACGATTGTAAACGTTCCAGAAACGTTGAAAATAGTTCGTTTGACTAAACGTAAAAATTCTCTAATTAGTCTGGAAACGAGGGACCTAATTCTTGCATTTTGTGAAAACGGGTAAGATTAGCTATAATGTAATTATCTTAATCTTCACTATCGTTACTTTTTGCCCAGCGAAGCGGGTCCTTGCAGCTAGATTCTAGATTACTTAGAAAAACAGTCTTTTATATATATATAAAAAAACTATATTACATACAAATAAAAACCCAGCGAAGCGGGACCTTGCAGCTAGTATAGATATATAACGAGTGGCTACTGTAGCAAAATAAGTTTTCATTTAGGCCTGGGTTATAAACTCCGCATCGTAATAAGGAAGTTTTATGTATCGTATCCGGAAATAGTTACCATTTCCGTGTCCGATTTCAGAGAAGCTAAACTTTTTTACGTTTTACCAGGCAGTCCGCCTGGTAAACCGTAAAAAAGTTTAGCTTCTCTGAAATCGCCTGGTAAATTCTTAATATAAAAAGAAGGGCATGCCACACGAACTGGTTGCCAAATCTAACACTACGTTTATTTATTTATTTTTTTATTTACTTTGATCAGAAAGAAAATTTATCTTAAAATTTTATGTCGCTCAGAAGTAGCACGAATCGTTAGGTTTGACTCAATCAGTTACTTTTGCTCAATCTGGCAAGAGTGTATCACCAGCATCGTAGTAAAACGGTGGACACTGGCGAATATTCAGGTGAAGAGCTACTAAAGCAAGTCATACCAGAGTTTCCTTTCTTGCATGACAAAATCCTCACAGACTTTAAAGACGTTCCGAAAAAATAAAATAAAGCGAGTAAGTATTTATTGTGACGTCTTCACAACGCCGAGTTGCAATTTTAAATTGTATTTTTAATTTATTTCATAAAAAATATATGCTCTCCACCTCAAATTAGTACTGTAGTGTTTTAAATTGAAATAACGTGACTTCCTGTGTGTACCGGAAATTCGTATATAGTTAATCGGAGTCTCCTAACCCAAGCTTTTCATATTTGGTCTCGGCTTTTATCTAACTCCTTTCTCGAAATTAAGGAAAAAAAGACAGACAGACGGACGGACGACAGTGGGAATTTATATACATCTACATTTTTTCAAATTGCAACCCAATAAAATGAAATAACGCATTAAAATCTCGGTCTCGTCTGCTACTTCCGGTCTCCGATTTAACGGCGTCTTGGCGCATGCGTACTTTGTATTCATTCCATAAAAGTTTGATGAATGCAGAGTTTCGTATGGAATACGTTACGAAGTTTATAACCCAGGCTTTATATTGTTATTCGCACTTCTAACATTATCAATTCTGGCTGATTATCTTGTTTTAAAAATTTGAACAAATTTTTTAAAAAATTTTGATTCGAAATTTAGAATTGTTTATATATTTTAAATCAATATTCATTTATTGAATTATTAAAGAATCAATACCTCTATATATCGAGAAAAATTCAAAACATTCGTAAAACGCTGTTATGTTCTTTTGGGCAGACGATCGTCGCTGGACTCCTGGTGGCCAAAGACGTTATTTTATAAAAATGTAAAATTACAAATCACTTTAACCGGTTATTTAATAGTAAAGCATATAAAAAAACACTAAAATTAAAACTAAATTAAGAATAATCTTTTATATACTTTATAACAATCTTTGTTAACTTTACTTTTCTCGTTTCGTCAGAAGTTTTTTTTTGTTTTTGTATTTTGACATCTTCGGCCACCAGAGGGACAAAAATGATCGTCTGTTCCGAAAATTTTTAGCCTTCGCTATGTTTTTTTAGAAGGAAAAAAACTAAATATATTATTTTCGCGATAATTGTATTTTATTATTAAATTACGATTCACGACTAATAATAATAATAATAATGAGGATGAATGCAAAATCGATTAGATTAATTTAAGAATAAAAATAAAATTTATCATGGAAAGACAAAACACATTGTTTGATAAACAAACAATCCAGGTGTCGCATTCACACACACGTCTTCGAGATGTGGGTGGAAACGGCATCTTGTCTGATAGCTAACAATTGTTTGATGAACAACCAAAAAAAGGGGGGTTATAAAAAACAATAAAATTTCCAACTTATTATTAATTCTTTTTTCCTCTATGTCCTTACTTTATTAAATTCTTTATTATATCATTGTCTACGTTGGAGTTTGTCGGTTTGTGCAAATATAGGAGATCTTATTCAGAAAAACAATTGTATTTAAGACGTATAAAATGACTTACAGAATCCTTATTGTCTATCATTAAATACCTTTCTATACGTTACTCCCTCTATAGACAATGCTATTCAATAATTGATGGATTTCTCTTCCTTATTATTTTTCCCTTTTAGATAAACGTGCTCAAATAATTGTCTTTTTAATCTATCTATCTCTTTTTTCTTCACTTTTATCGTATTTATATCAATCTAACATCCTTCTTTATTATAATGCTCTGCACAAAACTTTCTTATCAGTATCAAATTGTTGGTTGGTTGATATACAGACGTCTACAAAAATACAATTGGTTTTTTGTTACAATTATGGTTTAAAATAGTACATTATACGAGCAATAAATACATAAAAGGAACATATTGTGGAGTAAATACAATAAGTGGACGAAATACAAAATAGTAAAATACAAGATAACAGTTTAAATAAAAAAAATTATATTAGGAGCTGTATTAAGGAAGGTTACTTACATTTTGGGAGATAGTCAACTCGTACAAGCAGTGTTTACCATTACAAGTGTTGCAACTATAGGATGGTATCCAGAGATGGTGTTATAAAGGTAACTTGTAACACATGCTGGGTAATGGGTATCAGATGTTTAAGTAAGGGTGTCAAGATGGGATCTACTGTAGTTGTTTTCGTGTTTTCGTTTATTCTCTTTTATCATGGATTTTTGATAATTTCTACATGTTCGCGTTTGATAGTATTTCTTTCGATTTTTAATAATTTTAACGAATTTTAATACTGCAATTATGGAAAACACCGTGTTTAGCTACAGAGGAGTTTTCAAGGTTGTATTTAATACCATTGATGTGTTCTTTAAAACGGATTTTTAACTTTTCTTTTGATTTCATCAACAAAAGTGTGATTACATCTACAGGAAAAACTATAAACTATATTGTTTTTTTGGAAATGTTAATAATAGTTTTGTTGTTGCTTAATCTTTTCTGGGTAATGTTGATGTGTGCCGGAACAATACATATATTAAATTATTTGAAATTATGATTGATCTTTTCGAAAACGTTTTCGACATACGGAACTTTATGTGATTTGGTTGATGAACTAATGTTTTGGGTTATGTTGTAAACCTGTTATCTCTGGCTCCTGTGTAATTTTTTCGACTATGTTGTCAACATTGTGTGATAAGTCTACCTTAGTAGCCAAAAATTAGTGCTCATCGTCTTTTAGTCTAAAAAGGTATTTAAAGAGGACAAGAAAGGAAAGTAATAAGTTTATTAAGATAAAACAGAAGTGCTGGATAAGTGAGTAGAACAAATTTTAAAATACTTTTAGTAAACTTTAATTTTTAAACAAGTTTTATCCCTTTATTATATAGGCAAGTTTCCTTTAGAATTAACTTTTCTGAATAAGTTCTCCTCTATTTGCACAAACGAAAACAACACCAGTATAATAAGTCCTATTAATATACAAAAAGTCCAGCATAGACAATGATATAATAATTTCCAACTTACTATTTAAAGAGAATACATTATTAGCTTAGAAGTTAAAATAAGTTGATTAAAATTATAAAGATGATGATGATAATAATAGGTATATAATACAACCAAATTTTGGAGGAAATGGAGGGCCTTATAACACTATTCTAAAGAAGATATACAAGTATCTTACAGTACGTCATCACCCAGGGTACGCTCTCTACACCCGATATATGTTATGTGGAGATTTGGTGGAAGCTTCCATTGGTCAGTTTTCTAATACACGGACAGCCAAAAGATTTGTTACAGAATCATAATAAACAGATTTTATTGGGCGAACATATGACAAACAACTAAAAAGTTATCGTAAAATACATACAGTGTAAACAAATAGCGCAGATCACACGTAGACCCATCTGTACTTTTTAGTCTGGTGTGGACGAAGAAATGATTAGCGACCAGATTTCGGGGGGTCAGGTGACCTTAAGTCGTACGGATACTTAGTTTTTAAACTGTACTTATACGTCCCATTAGAGACATTTTGTCATGACGTTCACATCTTTCTAGCTAGACCACCTACTATGATTCTAGGAAAAGGTGAAAGTAATCTGACTGGTAAATATATTGTATTTACTGATTACTCGAGAGAACAATAAAATATAGGGGCTGATACAAGAAGCTTAAGTCCTCCTCACTGACACAAAAGCAATTAAAAGTTATTTGTTCGAACTTGAAAATGTTGCTTTTAACGACATTTACGATGGTAAATCAGTTTGTCTTTACACGGATAAAGATTGATATTTATAGATTACTAGCTTACCCGTCGCGCATTGCTGCGATCTCAGAAGAAAAGATATTCAAGCAAACTCGTTATGATAAAATTCAATTTACATTTTATTATTTTTATTGAAACATTATTATTATTCATTTTCATCGGGAAAACATTTCAAAGTGTCGTTTCAATTCTATTTATTTATTACAGTGTTTGTGGATACACGATATTTTTTGTTTTTCCGTCTGGTGCGTACACGAATAAATCGGAAGGTTTTTCGACGCGTGAGTTGGCCACATACAGTTGTCCATGCGAGAAGCACGGATTCTCCAAATTTAGCCCACACACTCGCAGCGATTGTCAGAAGTGCGATATTCCCCATTTTTATATATATATTTTTTAATCCTTTATAATTTTAATTATTTAATTGCTCCTTCCTCTCTTCCTTGGCATGTTGTGAAATTTCTGATAGTTGGATAATAAACCGTTTTATTGTAATTTGTCTTTTTAAATTATTTTGAGTCGATATTAAAATTTGGAAAAGGGGGGATACCTAGATCGGTAAAATACGCGAATTTCTTCCTACAACTTCGGTTGTTGTTCGGGGTACAGTTAAGGTTTTAACGAAGTTCGAGCGAATACATAATTAGCAAAAAAAAGTTGAAATAAAGTGATTAAACAAAAATTATTACAAATATCGTAAATAACAGTTCACAAATGCATATATAGAAATATTTTTTGAAGGGGGAAATGGTCTTCACAATTTGAAATCGATCGAACACACTGTGCTCGAATGCTCGTGTAAACGCGCGCCATCTATCGTAGGATAAATGTACTATGCCAAAATTCTTCGCGGGAGTGAATTAAAAAACTTTCCGAAGTTTTATGGCAATCGTACTATGCCACAAACCTTCGCAGGAGTATATTAAACAACTTCCCAAAGTTTCACGGCAATCGGATAAACGGTGCCGTAATGCATGAAGGACAGACAGACACACACACACACATTCATTTTTATATATATATAGATTACTTGCTTTAACCAAAAAACTTGGATAGTTTGTATTGTATTGTTAATAGAATGTACAGTACCGTACATAAAAATGCATCTTCAAGCTCGTGGCAAACACATGTTCCTTCGTGCAAAAATGAATTTAAGTACGGGGCCGTGCATAAATTACGTAACGCAGATATGACTGGTAGCTATACGGGTAATGGTGTTACGGGTGTTTACAAAAACGTTACGTAACACTGGGATCTCAATCCAAGTAACATAACCATTCAGTTTTGTTTCCGAAGTGTCGTTTATGCCACAGCTTTATGCACGTAATAAATAATGTAAAGCCGGTGTACCTGAATGTGTATACCCTGCTTAACATTCGGTATTCTATGACGTGTATTGTTCCTTAGTACAATTTATTATACTGTATATATAGAACAGATACAGATTGCATTTATAGAGATTTTTATGCATGAAATACAATTAAAAATGTAAAAAAAGGCTTTGTTTTGGGGGAAAGGAACGGATTAATCCATTTTATAGTGCTTCTTACGGGAAAATTTGTTTCGGTTTACGAACGAATCGATTATCGAACAACTTTTAGGAACGAATTAAGCTCGAAAATCGAGGTTTCAATTGCGGCGACAAATCACGTTCGGGTCACCACTGAGGTAATGGATGGCCGCCGTCAGTTAGACGAAACCTGGGGCCGTATTCTGGTCACCGTCTCTGGTCTCTCGTCTTTCGCAAGCCGGTCGTTGATTGGCTAATCATTTGGATTAGCCAATCAGCGACCGGCTTGCGATAGACGAGAGACGATGACCAGAATATGGCCCCTGGCCGTCTTTCTCCATCCATTTACATCTCCACAAAGACTATCTTTATCAGAAGGTTATAAACGTGGTCGTGGACTTAACTAATTCACGTTTATAACCTTCTGATAAAGATAGTCTTCGTGGAGATGTAAATGGATGGAGAAAGACGGCCAGGTTTCGTCTAACTGACGGCGGCCATCCATTACCTCAGTGGTGACCCGAACGTGATTTGTCGCCGCACAATGTATTAACGAATGTTTAATTTTCACCTAAAAGACGTAAAAACTAGATATAAAACGAATTGGAAAGTTAATTCATCCTCACCTTTACAAAATAAATTACCTCACCTCGTGTTATCCACAACTTTCCAAGCTTCTTTTCAAAGTACGACGATAGATGGCGTTCTCTCCATTCGTCGTCTGTTTTTACATTTTGATTTAAAAATAAATTAATAGTAAATGAAATAAAATAAATTGGAATTTTATATTAATGTCGCGTTAAATAATTAAATTATAAATATTTTAAAGTTTTTATAAATATTAATAATTAGTTATTTCGAAGTTCTCAATTTTTAACTTTTACTTTTATTCAAATTTAAATTGTTAGTTATTAAGATGAAATTCCTGTTACGTAAATTGTTTTATAATATTTTAACGAGATATTTTTACTATCAAAAACAGTATGAAATTATATAATTAAATTACACGATAACATTTTAAAATAATATAACTTCAGTCGAGGCTTGTGTCAGATCCGGCGTTAGAAGACAATAAAACACACAGGAACGAGTCCAAGTAGCCTTTATTTCCTTTGATAAAGCCAGCATACAATTGGTTAGACTACAAAATATTACCCAATCACGTTTACCACACTTACGCCCGCTGGCCGCGACATATACTTTTAGTCGATAAACTACACCCCTTTTTCCTACGTTTTCAGTCTTACATACTTCCAGCATACCTTCAAAGTCTTGCAGGTATGCTGAAGGGCGAACTGCGCGATGTGGTCGTGGTGAGTGCGGACCCGCGTAGCTGCGATCCAGCTCGACATGGTCTGGTGGGACAATACCTGATTCCTGTTTCGTGTTTGGTAGCCCATTCTCTGTTGTATCGTGAGTTGTGAGAAAGCGGTATCTCGTTTGGTCTATGTGTCTATATGTCTATGTGTCTATGGTCTATACGACGGGTCACGACAGCTGGAATCCATTTTGAGTTCCTTCCTGCTCTACGGATGTAGACAGGTGCAAGTTTTTAGGGGTGCGTACCTGTTTCCTAAGTCCAGAGTGTTTTGTAGAGGATGGGACCGGGTCTGGGTGCACAAAGTCAAGACATGTTCGCAGACGTCGCTTTATAGCATTTCTGCTGGGCTCACCCCCGTACTTGCGCAAGGAGTGATGTGCTGTTGTAATAGAAATTGACATAGTATTTTTGGACCAATCCCTGGGCATCATTTTCTTTAGCGATTCCTTTGTAGAACAAACCATACTCTCGGTTCAACCATTTCCTTGTGGATGGTAGGGTGCAATACGTATCTGACAAATGCTGCTGGACCTTAAGAAAATGGAAAACTTCTCTGAAGCAATCTGTGGACCATTGTCTGATACAATACTGTCAGGTATACCGTGAGTGTCATTAGTTCTCGAAGTACCATAATGATGCAATATCTGAAGCGATGACTGGTGAAGTGTCAAGTTGCTCTAGAAATAGAACTTCACTGGCTGATTGTATATCCTCATGTGGAATTGGGAGCGACAAGAATCAGTGTGTCTGCCTGCATTTGCTCTCTTTGCCTGGTTTGTACAGTACTTGAGCTTATAATCATATGCACTGAGAATGTATCCACCGCAGCATGCGGAGTGAAAGAATTAATGGTGTCGGCTTAGGTTGTAAATAGTCCCAAAAGTGGTCTGTAGTCTGTGTAAATAGAAAATTTTGTTCCAAAAAGGAAATGATAGAAACGTTTTACTCCATACACAACAGCAAGAGTTCCCTTATCGTTGTGTGCATAACCACGTTCGGTCTTTGTAAGTATGCGGGATGCAAAAGCCATAGGAGATTCTTTTCCATTCTGTGAACGCAAACTCAGAACTACATCTACGCCTACAAGCGAAGTATCGCGTGTGAATGTGATCTCCTTGGTCCCATCAAAGGGAACAAGTATGTTTTCTGATGAAAGGAGGGTTTTTAATTCATCGAAAGCTCTGTGATGTATTTCTATCCATTTCCGGGATGCGTCCTTTGTCAGTAGTCGGTATAATGATTCTTCAATAGTTACCCTATGGTGCAGAAAATTACCTTTTATGGTAATTTTCTGCACCATAAGTTCACTAACCCAACAAAAGCCTTGAGTTTTTTACAATTTGTTGGAATGAGAACCTTCTGGATTGCAGTCACCTTTGACGGTATCGGATGAAGCACATTACTATCGATTTGATAGCCCAAAAACTCAACATTTGAGACATCAAATAGACACTTGTTCTTGTTTACATGTAACCCATAATCTGATAATTTCTGGAAGACATTAAGAAGTCTTGATGCAAGTTCGTCCCTGTTAGCGCACAGTAAGGATGTCATCGAAATATGGTATCACCACCGGGAGGGTGGAGAGGAGTCTGTCTACTAAACTCTGAAATACTCATGTTGCTACACTTACTCTAAACTGAAGATGATTTACCTTGTATACTCCTCGGTGAGTGATGATTGATTGTAGCCGTGCCGAGGCACCATCCACAGGTAGTTATAGATATGCCTGGGCTAAGTCCAACTTTGCAAATATTGTTGCAGGTGGGGGGAGATTGCCAACAGATGGACAGGTGGAATACCGGTGGAATACAGGTGGAACAAATACAGGTGGAATTGGATACGGATGTTCTCTAAGAGCTTTGTTTAAGGTTACTTTATAATCTCCACAAAGTATTATTTCACCAGATGGTTTCATAACAGACACAAAATGGTGTAGCCCACGTTGGATCTTCAATAGGTTCGAGGACACCTTCTCTCAATAGAGCATCAAATGTTTCTTCAATTTTTGGACGGAGAGCGAGTAGAACTGGGCGTGCTTTCATTCGGATTAGTAGATGCGTTGAGTCCACAGGTAACGATACAGGAAGACCTCTGTATTTGTCCAGTTTCCCATCGAATACTTATGGGAAATCCTCAATGACTCTTGTAACACTATCACAAGAAACAGAATTTACACCACACAGTTTAATTCATAACGGTTCATACCGAGAAAGTAAGAGCGACAATCAGTTGCAACAAGTAGTTGGAGTTGACATGCATGTCCATTGTATGAGCTGGAACGGTACACTGTCCTCTTTAAGGTTGATCATGGAGCACAAAGGAACTGACTGTAACTTGGGTGTCTTGGTAGGCCACAAACTTATGAACTTATATCGCTGTTGATTGTATACCCAGAACTAGAGTCTACTTCTAACTGACATGGACGGCCATCGAGTTGAACAGTGATCTTACACTTCAGGATTGTAATTGGGCCAAGGTTATTAACAGTATATGATAATGCAACACCAACATCATTTGTGAAGGCAGATGTCCTTAGTGATCGATTTTTTTCTTTTATATGGTAGCGATAATGATGGTTCAGATGCCCTTTTAGCCCTACAGACTAACCCTTTAGACTCTAAACGTTTAGTTTTACTTGCAGTAGTGACATTTGGCATTTAGGTATGGACACTTACTTCTCGGGCGTACACCACCACAACCACCACAAGGTTGACAGCTTAATTTTGAGAAATTCTTGACACCCTGTTTCTGCTTCCGGCTTGCGTGTATTGCAGCAACAGTAGAAGAGTGAACTCCATTAGTGCGAATTTCTCTGCTCCTGTCAGTGGCATCCTCTGCTGCAAGAAAAAAATTGACACAGTCGTCAAATTTTGGGTCTGACTCAGCCAATAATCTTTTTTGTAAAGCTTCATCCAAATTAATCGCGAAGACACTCGGGTATCGTCTCTCCGAAACTGCAATCATCTACAAGGCAGCGCAGATCGGCAACATAAGAGCTTAAAGACTCACCTTCCTTCTGAACTCTTTTCGAAACTGGAAATGTTGGTGACTTGGGACAGAAATAATTCTTGAGAAGATTGAATAATTGATCATACGTTCTTTGTCGAGGATGATCTGGAGTTCCCTTACTGAACTTACTTTTACCTTACTTAAGCCCCCCTGGCCGTGACGTATACCATTACTCGATACACTACATCTTAAGGTAGATTTAATGTAATTATATATAGTATCATAAGAGACGAGTAACAAAAATTCTTTTGAATTGCATAAATGGCAATGACCTATTGAAAAAGCAATATAAATAGTGAAAAATTATTTAATTATAGTCTTTTCATATTTATTCCAATACTCAATGACATATAGTTGAAATCTTAAATGAATTTTTAAGACACGTTGATACCATACGGGTGAAAACTGATTGAGCTAAAAGATTTTGATGGTTTATTTTAAAAAATGCAGTTTACCAGTTGTGTACATCCGTAAGTTACTCTCAGTCATCCTCCAAATTTTCAAATAACGTATACGAAATGCCAAAAGATTGCAAAATTTTACTAAATTTTTAATGCCAATGACTTTTATCTCTTGTCAATTTAACGCATTGTTTCAGCACGGTCTTATGGAGAAACTCGATATTTTTGTCAATATTATATTTCAGTCAGTGATAAAATTTAATTAATCTCTTTTAAACAGAAAGAAAAAGTTTAATATCTATTTGTCTCGCACCGAAGCGCGTAACCAGGCAATGTTTTTTTCTATACCCCAAACAATCTGCGAAGAGAAATTATATGAAAACATTCTAAATCATATAAGTAGTCAAGTCCTCATACACTGACGAATTTATTAAAAAAATTATATAAATATATAAATTCACATTAGAAATTTTCAGTAAGGAACATCAGTATAATAAATCATCTATTAACTGTTTAACTGTAGCACTTAGTTTGTAGACATGGAGGGGAACATTTCGCATTAATTTATATTATTTCTAAAACAGAATCTAATACATTTAAAAATTAAAAAATAACAATGTTCAATTAAAATATCATAAATTAAATAGAAACATCATAATCTGGTACAGTACTGTATAATAATTAACGTTAACTCAATTTAAAAACCATTAAATGTATTTAATAAGCGTAAAACTTAGAACAAGTATATAATACTTTAATACCATAATACCTGTATACCTAATATATAAATACTATAATATTTATCCGATCACATAGAAGTTATAATTAATAAAACGTAAATTTTATTGTAAAAAATTTAAAAATTATACAGTGAAACCTGTATAAACCGGAATGGCACGGTATTAAATATCTTTTCAGATTTGGCAGGTGTTTTTTTTTTTAACACGGAAAATCGCCGACTTCACACCGTTTAAACAGGTTTTCGTTTTATTACGGTTCCGTTTTAGACAGGTTTTACCGTATTAAATAAAACAATTTTTTTTTTTAAATTGAAGTCAAATTTACGGGTTGTAAGAAAACACATAAATCTTATTTGAAATTATAGATCTATACATTTCTACTGTCGTCCTTCTGTCGTCTTTATAAAGTATGTGATTATTTAGAAAATACTTTTAGAGTTTCAGGAATGCATTAAGAAAGTAAAGATTTTCCCAGGATCGTATATTTCCGGAAGGATATACGAGTATGTGTTTAAATGGCACCGAGACAACTGCATTAGTAGAATGGTAGCGTTTAAGACAAATGGCTAGATAGACCTTTTGACTTTGAGTCGTTCGTCTCGGTTTTACAACAGCCACACCATTAATCCACTACTACCGAATTATCTAATTTTGTCAAGAAATTCCGTATTGTTCGTTACACCGGATAATACGCTAATAAATTCCATTGTATACGAACACTTTTTTACAATAGTATTGTTAATTATGTTTTAAATTAACGAGTTACTAGATATTTATATAGTTTAAAATCAAAAGGGTAGAATATATATAATATAAAGGGTGGCCTAAAAGTCAGTTAACCGTGTTTGTTTTAAATATTGCTCGATTTCGGTAAATCTCGCGAATCTGTTAACCGAATCGTATATTTGTAATGTTAAAATAATTATATATTAATAGTTACGTATTTTTACGGGTGTTATTAAATTAATATATTGATAATTAATTAAATACGAGATTAGTTGATGATATTTCTAGTAGATGGCGCCACCGATTAATGGTCGTCGGAAAAGTAATTATGAAATTCTTGTTTTTATTTTCTCAAAAGATCGTTAAATTATAGAAATTACTCAATATAATCGTAATGAATATTTATTTTATTTTATTTTATTTTATTTTATTTTATTTTTTAATATTAAATAAAAATTAAATTATTGGGAAATGTAATGTAATTCCTTGAAACAATTTATATAGGCCTGTATATATATACAGTATTTAATTCAAATTTACGTTAGTAACAGTCAAAAACCATTAAAAATTAACTGTAGTTCGGAGGTTTTTCTGTTATTCGTTTTAAAATCAATAGAAATTAGTGTAAAAGATGTTGGGAAGGGATTAATGATTCATAGATGTGTCCATTGTCGAATGGTTAAAGAAGAAAATTCCGAGCAATTCAAGTTATTTATAACAAAACTAAAGATGCTTTTCTTTACTTTAGAAAGGATGATAAATTAAAGATGCTGGGGACAATTCGTCTCGAGTGATCCCCGGTATGATAATAACGGTTGCCATTTTGAAAAAAAAAAAAAAAGAAATTACAATAATAACGATAACAACGGTGATAAAGTTATACCTTTCTTTAGCAAATGATGCGACACCGCACCGGGATCTCTGGGAAATTTTTCTTTTTTTTTTGTGGGGGGGTTAAGATACCTTCCGAGAATTTCTCAGCCGAAACAAAACACGAAGCAGTTTAGTATAGAGAGGAGGAGGAATGCCAATGACCTACACATTCGGGGAAATTCCTTTCTTCTATTCGGAGTTCAAGGCCAAAGAGGCAGATGTCGCCACCGCTCATACCTGGTCGATCGGACAGGTAAGTTGATGATTAAACAGTCAACCGCTTTACACAGTCGAGATGGCTGCTTTACAACTTCTCCTCTCTGCCTTATTAGTGTGTCAAGTGTATACCGCTCCTACAATCACCCCGACTGTCGCTCCAGGTGACAAACAATACTCAAGTACCATCGGTGAGTTATACTTTTCGAGATTCAATTAACATAATTATTAAAATTTCATCTATTTTTTTTTTTAATTTGACGATTTAACCATGTGTGAGTATATATATAGTTTTAAAAATTATTATTAATCGGTTAAGATTTCGTATTTTTAGATGTGGAAACGTCGAGTAAAATCGAAGAAAGTATTAAAAATTCGGAAGAATCTCTATCGAATCCGGTGGAAAAAACGTACCAAATCGAAAGCAAATTATCACCTAACACAGAATCTTCATTGAAGACGACAATCACCATTGAAGAACGTGCAAAAAGTAATTCAGAAAAGTCCACGGTACCCGTAAAAGAACCCACTGCAATCTCCGAACTATTCGAGAGTGCCACAGAGAAGTTAAACGACGATAAACTTATATTAGAAACGGTGAGCGTTAAATCCATAAATGACAAAGAAACTGATATAAAAAACGAGAAATCGAAAGAATCGGTTACGGATAATAAAGAGTATTCGATAACCGGTACCACCGAAGATAACTCTACTCCTCCCGATCCAATTAGAAAAGACATAACAGAAGACGAAGGAAATATTTCCCCAGATCCCGTGGTATCCGATTTTATGCCCGATACTCAAACCGATGATATCATTGGTGGTGCCATGCCAGAATCAGAAATTGTCACAGCAGATATGATAGGTACTGGAGTTTTTCCCGAATACATTCCCGAAACGTTACCCGACGAACCCATAGAACCTCAAGAAACTTCTATGGTAGAAGAAGAAGAAGAGGAAGAAGAAATGGATTTGAATCCACCTTCCATCATCCCCGACGATGCATTACTCGATATTAACGATGATCCACTGCCCATTGCCGATGACATCGTCGAAGAAGTTCAAGAGAATCCTCCAGAGAAGATGGGTGAAGAGGAAGATACCGGTCCAATTAATATTATTTAATTAAATATTAAAATCTCTCGAATATAATAAATCTACGTGTCAATTAAAGTATATCCTTTTTTTCTATTTGTTAAATTCAAAAAAAAAAAATAAATAAATAATAATAAATAAATAAAGAAACGACATTTGTATAAAATTTTATTCTATTGAATAATAAACGAATTCAATTTATTAAGAAAGAATACGAGTCTCCTATCTCCGTTGCTTTCTCCCCTTTTTCCATAGATGAGACGTGTCTCAACTCTCTATTTTATCACGTGATAGTGGCATCATTCAATTATTAATTAAAATCTTAATAAAACAATGACACGAAAACCTTTACCGCGTTACTTATTTGAGGTTTTAAATTAATTTAAAACAATTATTTGTAAATATTTGTCGAGTTACGAGACGTTAAAGCAAGCATTCGAAATACCTTTACTCGTCTTTTTTCTCCCTTTCTAGAAATTTTATTTTCAGAAATAAGTCAAAAATAATTTAAAAATCGATAAAAAATACTTCAGCAGAGGGGAGGAAAAAAATTCTGGTTTACATAATTTAATTTCTTTCATTTTTATAGAAGATTGAAAAATAAAATAGAAAGATAAGATCATTTTCGCGTAGATTTCGGGGGAATTATGACCCTATTTAATAGAATTATTTTCTCATAAAAGTAAGATTTGCTATTAAATCCGTAATAACTAAAAGATTGGCCATTTTTATTATTATTTAACAAAAATGCGTACGAAATAACCTCCGAATAACGTCAGTCAGTGTCCGTTGTTCGGAGGTTCGATTGTATTAATAAAACTACATTAAGCACCAAATATATCGAGCTTAATTATATAATTAATTTCGATTTTTAGGTTATGATCATTTGCATACATATTACTGTATAACATTTATTAATTTACTAAAAATAGAAGCGTAATATACACGTATAAGTAATTTATAAGTATTAATCTTTACACGTTAACCTTATAAATAAATTAAAACTTATGTATACATATGTTTCTTTTTTTTTTTGTTTTATCAATATAAACGTTTATTATATACGTAGACAAGTTCAAACACACGAGTGTATATTGAATGTACGCGCAAAAATGTATTATCCTCGTGTATTCTTTAGTATTGAATAAATGTTGACAGGGGTTAGAGGAGAAATATGTACATTAGAAGCCAGATTGAATAGATATTAAAAAATCGATCGAAGAAATATGGCTTCTTCAACAGTTAACAATTTACAATGGAGAAACACATCCTCCCCCCCGACTTTCCAAGCTATTACGTTAAAACAGAAAAGGGGGTTGTGGAGCCTTCTTCTTCCTCTTCTTCCCTCAATTTAACGAATTCCGAAAAAATATAAAAGTATAGAGAGAGAGAAGAAGAGAAAAACCAACCCTCTTATTGGTTTTTTATCAGTGGACAAAATTATCCACCCTCTACATAAATAAATACCTAAATACGACCCTAAATGTAGAATTAATTAAATTTAATTGATTTATAAAATTTTTCTCGGTTATTTCGCAGACAGCTTTCAACAACTTGTTAATTATTTATTATAGTTATATTATTTATTTCCACACGTCTTTGGGGAAATTAATGTAAAACGGTATCATCATATTTTCAACCACCGCATCTTTATATATATATTTTTTTTCTATCTTTTTTTAACTACGAATTTATCTAAATTTATTATATATATATAAACCAATATATAATATTTTTATTAAGAGAATTTTTATAATTTATCCTCCCATCATTCGTTAATAGTTAGAGATCGATAGGATGGTTCTCTGAGGTGTTATTGCGTATGTCGTACACACAAAATAATTATTAGGATGTATATTAAATGCAAAATTTTGTAAGGTATGATTAATATTTTTATTTATTATTGGAAAAAGTAATTAAATTCTTTATTTTCGTGTTTTATTGCGTTGGAATTTAAGTTTTTCGGACGAGAATGGTGGGGGGTGCCACAGCGATTTATCGTTTCGTAGCTTATCGTGAAGAGAGAATTTGTCGGAAATAACGTTTCGGTATTTATCTGGGCGATCTTTAAAATCTAACAAATGTTATTTATAGATAACAGATAAGTGAAATTATACCTTTAAATAGATTTAGTGGAGCCAATGACATCTACACGGTTGAAGGAAGATGACTTCTTTTAACCATTGCAATTTGAATTTAGTAGTTAATTTAATATTCGTGACATGGTGTACTGATGGCAAAAATTATTTAATAACCGGATTTAGTTTTGGTTCGATTGTCACTGTATGAGGCCCCCCGGATCACAACCTTGAACGTAATTCATTAACGTTGTAAGATCCATTAAATCTTACAAGATAGAACTGGGTTTATGCCTCTTCTATCTAGCGCCACCTGATTTCTCGAAAAGTAACTATTTTTTGCAGGCCGATTTACGTCATATAATAAAGAAACAATTCATTATTTCTGTTTTATATTTTTTTAATGTACCGATTAAAATATATCTCTTTTACATTGTTTTAATGAAGAAATTATACAGAATTATTGAAATTTGTCTTCGGGGGTTCTTCCATCAATAGGCACTATTCGATATACAGATCTTAAATACTTCTTCCGTATAATCGTTGTCTTTAACGATGCTCTTCCAATGATCCTGTTAATAATGAAAAACATCTATTTGATACTGATTTATATTCATTTTAAAATTAAAATAAGTTCGTTTTATTCTCGATTTTTTAAGAGAAAGCGTAAGATATCAGCAAAATGATCTCAAGAATTGGATAAGGTTAAAATTATATTTGTTACTTACCTCTATCCACGCCATCCCCAACCTCTTCCATATCCTCCCCAGCCTCTTCCGTATCCTCCCCAGCCTCTTCCGTATCCTCCCCAACCTCTTCCGTATCCTCCCCAACCTCTTCCATATCCTCCCCAACCTCTTCCATATCCTCCCCAACCTCTTCCATATCCTCCCCATCCTCTTCCTCTTCCATATCCTCCCCAGCCTCCGTATTGCGCCTCTACAGCTACTAGCACTACAAGAACCACCAAGAAGACTGCAAGGATTCTTTTGTCCATCTTAAACTAGAAGAAACAATGAATGACAATCTTATCGTACGATATAACTATAGAAAGATAATACAAACTGCTGGAAAAACTTACAGTATTATTGGAACAGTTCGAATGTTCAGCTGTCGGATGTGTTATATCGAGACTTGAATCGTTCGCATCTTTATATTTATTCGTAAAGACCTTGAAAAAAACCCGTCTAAAGCGTGAGGTCACAAACTACAATTTTTAGTTCGTTGACTGAATATAATAACTCCGATTCCCTGGCCACTGAATCTTCTAGAGAAGAGGGGACATTCCCTTTCGGTTCTTTTTCTTTTCGTGTATTGCAGGAAATGTATAATTACGTCGTTGGCTTCACGACTCTTATATGTTTTAATCACTTTCTCAGAGATAAAGATTTTAATGATATCTCATTTAGACAAAATTGATACAGTCTTAATACAATTGAAATGTCGAAATAGTGTTTTGTTTAACGATTAAGATAAGAATATTTAAATAAATAAAAAATTAAATAAACAAAACCACTGTATACTGGTAATTAGTCGCGGGTTCGTGCACCACCGACAAGCTGACCATGTGAATTTTTTTTCAAGTTATCTTCGCCTATTTAGGGGACAATTTTCTATCGAATAGCCTTCAGGAGGGATCACTCCTTTGATGGCCCACGTGTTACCTCGCCTTATTCCATCAAAAAGCCTCGACCGGCCTACCTAATTCTTAGGGGATCCGGAATCAAATCGGGGCAGTCAAAATAATCCCAGGAATTTTTCGTTAGGCCCCTCACAACCGAAAAAAGGCCCTCTCGATACTCACAGAGCAGAAACAGTTAAAAATAAGAATAAAATTTAAATTTTCTTTTATTTGTGTTTTATACTTGGGGTCATTGTATAAGGAGATTCTACTCATTCGGTTTGTTGTATATTACATTTTTATTTTTACCAATTTAAAGAAGAAGAAGAAAAAGAAGAAGGAAAACATTGAAAATTGAAGGTAGATTTAATTAAGATATTCATTAGTAGATGATTCTAACATTATTAAAGTAATTGGAATTATGAAAGAGATAGTTTACCATCTTTTTTAATAATCACTGCCTTCAAGTATTTTCCTTTTCTACACGAAAGAAAAAATAAATGATTTTTACTTATATAAGAGCTTCATTAAACGACTAAATTAGAAACAGAGTAATAAACTCAATTATTATATTTATTTACAGTTAACTAAAGTAGTTTTACTGAGTCTACGTTGATATTTTCTAATATATATATCACTTTTAAACTTTCTAAGGCCTGTCACTCTGCGAGGGATCCGAGTTTTTAATAAGAGGTCCATCCAGCAGCCAATTAAGATTTATTTTGAGGCCCGTAGATGAAGAAGACGAGACCCCCCCAAATGATTTTACACCATAAACTAATAACGTTTAAGGTTTGGTCTATTTATTTACGGCAACGCCACAAACATGGTTAATCTTCCGAGAGGGGTGCCACTCGGGAGGAATTTTACGGGAAATTGGCCCTTTATTTTGGTACGCGAAGTAAACCAGAAAAACCTCGTGTGCTCGACCCGTGGCTGAAGGTCTAGCGAATAATCCCACCGTGGGCCTGACAGAAACCACCATGGATACGAATAAAAGACCCTCTCTTAGTGATCACGGGATGGAAAGAGTTAATTATTCTTATTTAACTTTAATAATAGTACCGTAATAAAGACTATATCTATATTTGTTATGCAAGAGTTAAGGAATTTGACACGATTTTCAAATAAAACTAGAGTTGTAAAACATTTGCATCTGATTACCATAATTATTTTCTTCGATTTCAACACGGTCGAACATTATGGCAAGGTGAAACCGAATTTTTTTTTATATTTTTTTTTTTCTAAACTATAATTTTCTAGGATATTTCGGTGGTAAAATCCCAGATTTTATAATCCATGTATCCTGTTGCTCACGTTATGCAATGCTCCAAGTTTAAAAACTTCTCTAGGACATAGAAAACTCTAGAGGTCGACTAGATTATTATATAACGTTAGAATAAAATAGCTGATTTATCACTAATTCTCTACAATGGAGGCAACCATTTTATACAGAATTCTATATTATTATTAGTAATCATTATGAATTTCTTTCCTTTCAAATTGCTTCATCTTCTGCTTAAAAGATGTAATGTTTACTTTAAAATTGCGGGAATATAAATTTATAAAAAACTAAGGAAAATAATAAGTTTTTTTGACAGTTTTATTCACTAAATAACTTATTATTATTTTAATTTTAAAGCTTCAGACTTTCGTTCGAAGGAGGAAATAGTTCGGAATGCTGGCAATTAAAACTATTTTATTTAAAGTACATTTGTACTTTAAACGACACACCACTGGCAGAGCGGATAAAGCCGAACACTGGTAATTAGTCGCGGGTTCTCACCTCACCAACGACTGGCAACGTGGAATTTCTAGGTTTTTTTCACGTGAATAACATCCAAACGGGAGCAAGTTTCCCACAGAAAGTCCTCCCGCTTCTTTATAAATATAATTCTTGTGACTCGTATCACGATTTTAACCTATTTACAAACACAAGAATGGGATTAAAATGGTTTTTTTATATTTATGTACAGTACGAAGCATTGCGGGCCAAGAGGTCTCCGTATCCTGAACACTGGGAGTTCGGTCGTGGGTTCGCGCCTCGCTCGGACGGGTGTACGGTGATTCTTCTTTAAAAAAATTTGTATTACTTTCACCTTAAGGGCATTTTCCGTGCTCACCGCGGCTCGGCCAAGCACACAATGGCAGCGACCGGGTGGTGAAGGATGTAACATCATCCCCGAAAAATTCCTTTAAAATATATTTAATTTATATATTAAATATTGAAACCATTTATCCGGTACTTGGTCCGTAAATGGCTGCTATAAATCATGCATATTAGAAGTACATTTTCTTATTTACCATTGCTAAAATAGTAAATTCCGTTGCAAAAAATAAAAAAAAATTATTATTTAAATAACGTGTCATAGAAGATAAATTAAGGACTATGTACTATCTATATTATATTTTCTATTTGTTTTATGGAAATTATGAAAATCTAATTACTTCTGTAATTTTTCTGTATGGCACGACCATTCTTATGGCATTATATTTATCACGAGAAGAATTTTCAATCGTTTCAAAAGGTACGAAGAAATTATATATACAGATAAAACCTGTATACAACGGCCACTGACTAGAACGTAAAAAATGGCCGTGTTTTGGAGGTTCCTTTTCTTTAAACGAAAGAAAATGGCCGCTGTTTAGGAGCGACCATTGTTGAAAGGTGGCCGTTAATGGAGATTGGATATACAAATTTAAACGTAANTAAAAATTAAATTATTGGGAAATGTAATGTAATTCCTTGAAACAATTTATATAGGCCTGTATATATATACAGTATTTAATTCAAATTTACGTTAGTAACAGTCAAAAACCATTAAAAATTAACTGTAGTTCGGAGGTTTTTCTGTTATTCGTTTTAAAATCAATAGAAATTAGTGTAAAAGATGTTGGGAAGGGATTAATGATTCATAGATGTGTCCATTGTCGAATGGTTAAAGAAGAAAATTCCGAGCAATTCAAGTTATTTATAACAAAACTAAAGATGCTTTTCTTTACTTTAGAAAGGATGATAAATTAAAGATGCTGGGGACAATTCGTCTCGAGTGATCCCCGGTATGATAATAACGGTTGCCATTTTGAAAAAAAAAAAAAAAGAAATTACAATAATAACGATAACAACGGTGATAAAGTTATACCTTTCTTTAGCAAATGATGCGACACCGCACCGGGATCTCTGGGAAATTTTTCTTTTTTTTTTGTGGGGGGGTTAAGATACCTTCCGAGAATTTCTCAGCCGAAACAAAACACGAAGCAGTTTAGTATAGAGAGGAGGAGGAATGCCAATGACCTACACATTCGGGGAAATTCCTTTCTTCTATTCGGAGTTCAAGGCCAAAGAGGCAGATGTCGCCACCGCTCATACCTGGTCGATCGGACAGGTAAGTTGATGATTAAACAGTCAACCGCTTTACACAGTCGAGATGGCTGCTTTACAACTTCTCCTCTCTGCCTTATTAGTGTGTCAAGTGTATACCGCTCCTACAATCACCCCGACTGTCGCTCCAGGTGACAAACAATACTCAAGTACCATCGGTGAGTTATACTTTTCGAGATTCAATTAACATAATTATTAAAATTTCATCTATTTTTTTTTTAATTTGACGATTTAACCATGTGTGAGTATATATATAGTTTTAAAAATTATTATTAATCGGTTAAGATTTCGTATTTTTAGATGTGGAAACGTCGAGTAAAATCGAAGAAAGTATTAAAAATTCGGAAGAATCTCTATCGAATCCGGTGGAAAAAACGTACCAAATCGAAAGCAAATTATCACCTAACACAGAATCTTCATTGAAGACGACAATCACCATTGAAGAACGTGCAAAAAGTAATTCAGAAAAGTCCACGGTACCCGTAAAAGAACCCACTGCAATCTCCGAACTATTCGAGAGTGCCACAGAGAAGTTAAACGACGATAAACTTATATTAGAAACGGTGAGCGTTAAATCCATAAATGACAAAGAAACTGATATAAAAAACGAGAAATCGAAAGAATCGGTTACGGATAATAAAGAGTATTCGATAACCGGTACCACCGAAGATAACTCTACTCCTCCCGATCCAATTAGAAAAGACATAACAGAAGACGAAGGAAATATTTCCCCAGATCCCGTGGTATCCGATTTTATGCCCGATACTCAAACCGATGATATCATTGGTGGTGCCATGCCAGAATCAGAAATTGTCACAGCAGATATGATAGGTACTGGAGTTTTTCCCGAATACATTCCCGAAACGTTACCCGACGAACCCATAGAACCTCAAGAAACTTCTATGGTAGAAGAAGAAGAAGAGGAAGAAGAAATGGATTTGAATCCACCTTCCATCATCCCCGACGATGCATTACTCGATATTAACGATGATCCACTGCCCATTGCCGATGACATCGTCGAAGAAGTTCAAGAGAATCCTCCAGAGAAGATGGGTGAAGAGGAAGATACCGGTCCAATTAATATTATTTAATTAAATATTAAAATCTCTCGAATATAATAAATCTACGTGTCAATTAAAGTATATCCTTTTTTTCTATTTGTTAAATTCAAAAAAAAAAATAAATAAATAATAATAAATAAATAAAGAAACGACATTTGTATAAAATTTTATTCTATTGAATAATAAACGAATTCAATTTATTAAGAAAGAATACGAGTCTCCTATCTCCGTTGCTTTCTCCCCTTTTTCCATAGATGAGACGTGTCTCAACTCTCTATTTTATCACGTGATAGTGGCATCATTCAATTATTAATTAAAATCTTAATAAAACAATGACACGAAAACCTTTACCGCGTTACTTATTTGAGGTTTTAAATTAATTTAAAACAATTATTTGTAAATATTTGTCGAGTTACGAGACGTTAAAGCAAGCATTCGAAATACCTTTACTCGTCTTTTTTCTCCCTTTCTAGAAATTTTATTTTCAGAAATAAGTCAAAAATAATTTAAAAATCGATAAAAAATACTTCAGCAGAGGGGAGGAAAAAAATTCTGGTTTACATAATTTAATTTCTTTCATTTTTATAGAAGATTGAAAAATAAAATAGAAAGATAAGATCATTTTCGCGTAGATTTCGGGGGAATTATGACCCTATTTAATAGAATTATTTTCTCATAAAAGTAAGATTTGCTATTAAATCCGTAATAACTAAAATTTAGGCCATTTTTTCGGGAATGAATTGCCTTTTTTATTATTATTATTTAAGAAAAATGCGTACGAAATAACCTCCGAATAACGTCAGTCAGTGTCCGTTGTTCGGAGGTTCGATTGTATTAATAAAACTACATTAAGCACCAAATATATCGAGCTTAATTATATAATTAATTTCGATTTTTAGGTTATGATCATTTGCATACATATTACTGTATAACATTTATTAATTTACTAAAAATAGAAGCGTAATATACACGTATAAGTAATTTATAAGTATTAATCTTTACACGTTAACCTTATAAATAAATTAAAACTTATGTATACATATGTTTCTTTTTTTTTGTTTTATCAATATAAACGTTTATTATATACGTAGACAAGTTCAAACACACGAGTGTATATTGAATGTACGCGCAAAAATGTATTATCCTCGTGTATTCTTTAGTATTGAATAAATGTTGACAGGGGTTAGAGGAGAAATATGTACATTAGAAGCCAGATTGAATAGATATTAAAAAATCGATCGAAGAAATATGGCTTCTTCAACAGTTAACAATTTACAATGGAGAAACACATCCTCCCCCCCGACTTTCCAAGCTATTACGTTAAAACAGAAAAGGGGGTTGTGGAGCCTTCTTCTTCCTCTTCTTCCCTCAATTTAACGAATTCCGAAAAAATATAAAAGTATAGAGAGAGAGAAGAAGAGAAAAACCAACCCTCTTATTGGTTTTTTATCAGTGGACAAAATTATCCACCCTCTACATAAATAAATACCTAAATACGACCCTAAATGTAGAATTAATTAAATTTAATTGATTTATAAAATTTTTCTCGGTTATTTCGCAGACAGCTTTCAACAACTTGTTAATTATTTATTATAGTTATATTATTTATTTCCACACGTCTTTGGGGAAATTAATGTAAAACGGTATCATCATATTTTCAACCACCGCATCTTTATATATATATTTTTTTTCTATCTTTTTTTAACTACGAATTTATCTAAATTTATTATATATATATAAACCAATATATAATATTTTTATTAAGAGAATTTTTATAATTTATCCTCCCATCATTCGTTAATAGTTAGAGATCGATAGGATGGTTCTCTGAGGTGTTATTGCGTATGTCGTACACACAAAATAATTATTAGGATGTATATTAAATGCAAAATTTTGTAAGGTATGATTAATATTTTTATTTATTATTGGAAAAAGTAATTAAATTCTTTATTTTCGTCTTTTATTGCGTTGGAATTTAAGTTTTTCGGACGAGAATGGTGGGGGGTGCCACAGCGATTTATCGTTTCGTAGCTTATCGTGAAGAGAGAATTTGTCGGAAATAACGTTTCGGTATTTATCTGGGCGATCTTTAAAATCTAACAAATGTTATTTATAGATAACAGATAAGTGAAATTATACCTTTAAATAGATTTAGTGGAGCCAATGACATCTACACGGTTGAAGGAAGATGACTTCTTTTAACCATTGCAATTTGAATTTAGTAGTTAATTTAATATTCGTGACATGGTGTACTGATGGCAAAAATTATTTAATAACCGGATTTAGTTTTGGTTCGATTGTCACTGTATGAGGCCCCCCGGATCACAACCTTGAACGTAATTCATTAACGTTGTAAGATCCATTAAATCTTACAAGATAGAACTGGGTTTATGCCTCTTCTATCTAGCGCCACCTGATTTCTCGAAAAGTAACTATTTTTTGCAGGCCGATTTACGTCATATAATAAAGAAACAATTCATTATTTCTGTTTTATATTTTTTTAATGTACCGATTAAAATATATCTCTTTTACATTGTTTTAATGAAGAAATTATACAGAATTATTGAAATTTGTCTTCGGGGGTTCTTCCATCAATAGGCACTATTCGATATACAGATCTTAAATACTTCTTCCGTATAATCGTTGTCTTTAACGATGCTCTTCCAATGATCCTGTTAATAATGAAAAACATCTATTTGATACTGATTTATATTCATTTTAAAATTAAAATAAGTTCGTTTTATTCTCGATTTTTTAAGAGAAAGCGTAAGATATCAGCAAAATGATCTCAAGAATTGGATAAGGTTAAAATTATATTTGTTACTTACCTCTATCCACGCCATCCCCAACCTCTTCCATATCCTCCCCAGCCTCTTCCGTATCCTCCCCAGCCTCTTCCGTATCCTCCCCAACCTCTTCCGTATCCTCCCCAACCTCTTCCATATCCTCCCCATCCTCTACCGTATCCCCATCCTCTTCCTCTTCCATATCCTCCCCAGCCTCCGTATTGCGCCTCTACAGCTACTAGCACTACAAGAACCACCAAGAAGACTGCAAGGATTCTTTTGTCCATCTTAAACTAGAAGAAACAATGAATGACAATCTTATCGTACGATATAACTATAGAAAGATAATACAAACTGCTGGAAAAACTTACAGTATTATTGGAACAGTTCGAATGTTCAGCTGTCGGATGTGTTATATCGAGACTTGAATCGTTCGCATCTTTATATTTATTCGTAAAGACCTTGAAAAAAACCCGTCTAAAGCGTGAGGTCACAAACTACAATTTTTAGTTCGTTGACTGAATATAATAACTCCGATTCCCTGGCCACTGAATCTTCTAGAGAAGAGGGGACATTCCCTTTCGGTTCTTTTTCTTTTCGTGTATTGCAGGAAATGTATAATTACGTCGTTGGCTTCACGACTCTTATATGTTTTAATCACTTTCTCAGAGATAAAGATTTTAATGATATCTCATTTAGACAAAATTGATACAGTCTTAATACAATTGAAATGTCGAAATAGTGTTTTGTTTAATGATTAAGATAAGAATATTTAAATAAATAAAAAATTAAATAAACAAAACCACTGTATACTGGTAATTAGTCGCGGGTTCGTGCACCACCGACAAGCTGACCATGTGAATTTTTTTTCAAGTTATCTTCGCCTATTTAGGGGACAATTTTCTATCGAATAGCCTTCAGGAGGGATCACTCCTTTGATGGCCCACGTGTTACCTCGCCTTATTCCATCAAAAAGCCTCGACCGGCCTACCTAATTCTTAGGGGATCCGGAATCAAATCGGGGCAGTCAAAATAATCCCAGGAATTTTTCGTTAGGCCCCTCACAACCGAAAAAAGGCCCTCTCGATACTCACAGAGCAGAAACAGTTAAAAATAAGAATAAAATTTAAATTTTCTTTTATTTGTGTTTTATACTTGGGGTCATTGTATAAGGAGATTCTACTCATTCGGTTTGTTGTATATTACATTTTTATTTTTACCAATTTAAAGAAGAAGAAGAAAAAGAAGAAGGAAAACATTGAAAATTGAAGGTAGATTTAATTAAGATATTCATTAGTAGATGATTCTAACATTATTAAAGTAATTGGAATTATGAAAGAGATAGTTTACCATCTTTTTTAATAATCACTGCCTTCAAGTATTTTCCTTTTCTACACGAAAGAAAAAATAAATGATTTTTACTTATATAAGAGCTTCATTAAACGACTAAATTAGAAACAGAGTAATAAACTCAATTATTATATTTATTTACAGTTAACTAAAGTAGTTTTACTGAGTCTACGTTGATATTTTCTAATATATATATCACTTTTAAACTTTCTAAGGCCTGTCACTCTGCGAGGGATCCGAGTTTTTAATAAGAGGTCCATCCAGCAGCCAATTAAGATTTATTTTGAGGCCCGTAGATGAAGAAGACGAGACCCCCCCAAATGATTTTACACCATAAACTAATAACGTTTAAGGTTTGGTCTATTTATTTACGGCAACGCCACAAACATGGTTAATCTTCCGAGAGGGGTGCCACTCGGGAGGAATTTTACGGGAAATTGGCCCTTTATTTTGGTACGCGAAGTAAACCAGAAAAACCTCGTGTGCTCGACCCGTGGCTGAAGGTCTAGCGAATAATCCCACCGTGGGCCTGACAGAAACCACCATGGATACGAATAAAAGACCCTCTCTTAGTGATCACGGGATGGAAAGAGTTAATTATTCTTATTTAACTTTAATAATAGTACCGTAATAAAGACTATATCTATATTTGTTATGCAAGAGTTAAGGAATTTGACACGATTTTCAAATAAAACTAGAGTTGTAAAACATTTGCATCTGATTACCATAATTATTTTCTTCGATTTCAACACGGTCGAACATTATGGCAAGGTGAAACCGAATTTTTTTTTATATTTTTTTTTTTCTAAACTATAATTTTCTAGGATATTTCGGTGGTAAAATCCCAGATTTTATAATCCATGTATCCTGTTGCTCACGTTATGCAATGCTCCAAGTTTAAAAACTTCTCTAGGACATAGAAAACTCTAGAGGTCGACTAGATTATTATATAACGTTAGAATAAAATAGCTGATTTATCACTAATTCTCTACAATGGAGGCAACCATTTTATACAGAATTCTATATTATTATTAGTAATCATTATGAATTTCTTTCCTTTCAAATTGCTTCATCTTCTGCTTAAAAGATGTAATGTTTACTTTAAAATTGCGGGAATATAAATTTATAAAAAACTAAGGAAAATAATAAGTTTTTTTGACAGTTTTATTCACTAAATAACTTATTATTATTTTAATTTTAAAGCTTCAGACTTTCGTTCGAAGGAGGAAATAGTTCGGAATGCTGGCAATTAAAACTATTTTATTTAAAGTACATTTGTACTTTAAACGACACACCACTGGCAGAGCGGATAAAGCCGAACACTGGTAATTAGTCGAGGGTTCTCACCTCACCAACGACTGGCAACGTGGAATTTCTAGGTTTTTTTCACGTGAATAACATCCAAACGGGAGCAAGTTTCCCACAGAAAGTCCTCCCGCTTCTTTATAAATATAATTCTTGTGACTCGTATCACGATTTTAACCTATTTACAAACACAAGAATGGGATTAAAATGGTTTTTTTATATTTATGTACAGTACGAAGCATTGCGGGCCAAGAGGTCTCCGTATCCTGAACACTGGGAGTTCGGTCGTGGGTTCGCGCCTCGCTCGGACGGGTGTACGGTGATTCTTCTTTAAAAAAATTTGTATTACTTTCACCTTAAGGGCATTTTCCGTGCTCACCGCGGCTCGGCCAAGCACACAATGGCAGCGACCGGGTGGTGAAGGATGTAACATCATCCCCGAAAAATTCCTTTAAAATATATTTAATTTATATATTAAATATTGAAACCATTTATCCGGTACTTGGTCCGTAAATGGCTGCTATAAATCATGCATATTAGAAGTACATTTTCTTATTTACCATTGCTAAAATAGTAAATTCCGTTGCAAAAAATAAAAAAAAATTATTATTTAAATAACGTGTCATAGAAGATAAATTAAGGACTATGTACTATCTATATTATATTTTCTATTTGTTTTATGGAAATTATGAAAATCTAATTACTTCTGTAATTTTTCTGTATGGCACGACCATTCTTATGGCATTATATTTATCACGAGAAGAATTTTCAATCGTTTCAAAAGGTACGAAGAAATTATATATACAGATAAAACCTGTATACAACGGCCACTGACTAGAACGTAAAAAATGGCCGTGTTTTGGAGGTTCCTTTTCTTTAAACGAAAGAAAATGGCCGCTGTTTAGGAGCGACCATTGTTGAAAGGTGGCCGTTAATGGAGATTGGATATACAAATTTAAACGAAAGAAAATGGCCGCTGTTTAGGAGCGACCATTGTTGAAAGGTGGCCGTTAATGGAGATTGGATATACAAATTTAAACGAAAGAAAATGGCCGCTGTTTAGGAGCGACCATTGTTGAAAGGTGGCCGTTAATGGAGATTGGATATACAAATTTAAACGAAAGAAAATGGCCGCTGTTTAGGAGCGACCATTGTTGAAAGGTGGCCGTTAATGGAGATTGGATATACAAATTTAAACGTAATAAATATTATCTTTTAATAAAATGAAAGAAAAATGAAGAAGGTCGACCCTAAAAACATTGATAGTATTTTTATCTCAAACAAGGTCAAGGATAGCGAAGATTCTTATAGAATTTTAAATAAAAAGTACAGGCCCAGGGGTTCCTCATAGTGCCAGGTTCTAAGCTGAGAACACGGCTCTTCTCCATACAAAATAAGAAGAAAATGTATCCAGTATGTTATAGTTTAGGGCCCGAAATATTTGGTAGGAGGGGGAAGCATCTTACACTTTATAGTTTGAAATCACAAGTCGAATTTCAGCCCAAAGAATGGTAGTTAAATAAATATTTTAAATAATCACTTAGATATCGATAAATATTTAAAATATATGCGAAATTCTTTAAAAAAAATTTACAGGTAATCATTTGATAGTGAAAATAACTTGCGAAACGTAACTCAAGGCCGAAAGAAGTCTTAAAGGATGTAAGTTGAAGGTTAAAATATTTACAAGACAGTAAATTTATTCAGTATAAATAGAGTGGTATATTTATAATTGTCACTACTTATATAATAAAAAAAAATCTCGTTCTTGCCAAATTTCCAACAAAGAATTTACGTTATTACTTTAACAGGTAAATTGATTAGAATTTAATAGAGGTTATAAAGACAAGAAACGTGCTAAGTCTAATAATTTACAGGAATTTAAAGAAAAATCTACAGAAATCTGCTCCTTAGACAGAATAAAATCTGTCTAGGAGGGGTGCCACCCTGGATCCGGGAGGCACCTTTCTTTCTGAACACTCCTCTAAAAATTTCCGAATCCTCCATTGTCTTTTGTGTGAAAATTGGCCCCTATTTAGCGTGAAGAAATCCCGAAAAACTACCAATGTTTAGTGGTTTAACACTATGAAATTATCACCATAAAAACCACTGAACATCGGTCGTGGGTTCGGTCTTTGCCACGTGTCTCCTCGACGTAAACAAATATAATAAGAATAATCATTTCTTACAATCGGAAATGAAATAAAACGGTAAGTAATGATGTTTTGTGTATTAGAAAATAATGTTTATTTTAGAAAATTGCCCATTTTTAAAAATAATTGGAGTTGTGCAATGCACTCGAATTTCCCATTTAAATTGTTATTCATCTTTTGATGGACGAGGAGGTAACATTATAATTCAACAATCCAGACATTAACGTACATAAGAGCTATTCAATTATTCTTTTTTCTTTCTATAATTTTCTATTTTTAAAATCAACAATTAGTAACTTAACCACACTTTCATAGACTTCTACTCTCAATGATGTCACAATCCATTGAGACTATTAAAAACACATCAGGGATGTATGCAAATTGTCTTTTGAAACAGAATTGCACGACGCTAATAATTTATTAATATTAATTATTATTTGTTTTTTCGCTTAATAAATGGAGGGATGAAGCCGGGTTTTCTTACCTAAATGGGTATTACACACGTGAGAAAACCGTTGGCGAGATGCGAACCCACGACCCAAATACAACAGGGTGAAACGAATTAATTTTATTTTTCTTCGTCGTGGGTTCGGCCAGGTCTACAATAGGAGGAGGCCGGATAGCGAGGGAAGAAACCCGAGTCTACAGTGTCCGAGCGGGCATAACCACGAAATATTTAGTCGTGGATTCGCGCCTCGCCAACGGACTTGCCACATACTTTTTGTGGGTTTTCTTCACGTGTCTAACATCTAAATAGGGATCAGTTTCCCCTTAGAAAGATCTCTCGGGAGGCATCTTTCTCGGTAAATTGCCCGTGTGTTGCGTTTCTATAAACAAAAAAACAAACAAGCAAACGGACACATCCGAGAGGAATCGTCCACAAAAAATCCCTGGGAGTTTTGATCCTATTGGATTCGATTCCGGGTCTTCCACATTGACAGATCGACGTCTTAACCTCTTGAATTATGAGGATTTTTATGATTTACGGAATAAGATAAGGCAACACAAGAGGCAATCTGTTAAGAGAAAAATATCACCTAAAGATAGAATATCTCCCCTGTTTAGGTGTTAAGCCACGTAATTTTTCTTCGAATAAGATCTGATAAACACTAGTAACGAAAATTCCCGCTCGAATTTCTATACAGAAATTTGGGAATTTTCAATACCGATAAACAATTAAACTCGTTAATTTATGAGATCCTATTAAAGTCAAAACACCGTATAGTTATTTGAATGCCAATAATAATAATTTGGCTCTACTTATGTTTAAATAAAAGTTAATTAAAATTAATAAAAACTGTTGAAACTTACGTTAATATATGAAATTCCGATCATTAAGTAATGCCATCATGAAGGATCCATCAAATTCTATCTGAATTTTTCATAACTCGTTTGGATCGAGACTGGGACCTGAAGTTTTTCGGGTTTTCTTCGCGTATCTAACATCTAAATAGGGTCAGTTTATCATAGAAAGTCTCCAGGAGCTAACGCAACACGTGGGTAATATGCCAAGGGGTACCCCTTGATATATTACCCACGTGTTGCGTTGTCATATTCCATTAATTCCAAATATTCCACATATTCCAAACGGACCAACCCCGAAAATTTCCTGGGATTTTTTGGCCCGTTCGAATTCGATTCAGGGTCCCCCAGAGCGGTAGACTGCCCTCTTGACCGCTCGGCTATCCTTCTCTTAATACTATAGACTATTAGTGTAATTTGGTAATACGATCTACCAAAAGGTGTGTCTTTTGGGAGGACTTTCTACGCTAAACTAGGTCCTGTTCAGATGTCAAACAGGCAAAAATAGCCTAGAAAACTTTACAGCCAGTTGCTGAGGTGCGAACCCACGACTAACCACCAAAGTTCAGTAGTTTTATGCAGTAGTTTCAGTTCTAATTTAATGCTTATTTAATGTATTAGTTATCTTGTATATAATAAATTTATATATATGTATAAGTACACTTAAAATACAATATATATATATATATGACTATATAATTATTTATAAACACTTTTTTCTAACGAATTTTTAGTACCACTTATTTAAACTTAAATAATAATAAATTATATATAGGCTATATATAGAATTTTGTAATCACTATTAGAACTACAAACAGGAAACATTTATCTATACTAACAATAATATTTTGGGGAAAATATTCTTTATTCACTACAAATATAAGGAAAGTCAATAACGCTATTAATTAATGCATTATATATTTAAAATATTTTTATAGCTAAGTTATGGATAGTGAACACAAGAATCGACATTTCGTAAGTTTCAAATCAGATAATAAAGAATGTAAGAATGAATCATTCCCGTTATTAACTTCGGAGAATTGTACCAATTTAATGAAATTACGAAACTATATCCGTAACAAAAATCGATAATATCTTTTAAGTGTTGACATTAAGAAAAGACTTAACGACAAAAATAAATTCCACATAAAATCTTAGAATTTAATCACAAAAATTCAACAGAAGGAACAATTTTTAAAGAATAAATAACCTATTTTCTTAGGTATAACTCTTAAAATAGTCGTAGGTTCTCTCCTAGAAAACTGGCTGGACACGTGGAGTTTTTTTCATTAGTAACACCTAAATAGGGGCCAGTTTTCTATAGAAAATCCCTCCAATGGAGGCATGCCTGCCTAAAATAAATAACAATTGATTTTTTTTAAACGAATGTCACTCAATTTTTAATCATACTTTTAAAATATATTCAATTTAGTAGTGGCTTGCCCCTGTACATCATACTTTCCTGCTAGCAATTGAGTCGTGCCAGTCATCTAACTCCTTTCGGGGAGAAAATGTTTGAATTGAAATAACACGACTCCCAGTTTGTATCGAAAGTTTACATAGTTAATCTGAGCCTCCTGCCCCTAAGGTTTCTATATCTGATTTCAGATTTTATCCATCTAACTCTGTTCTCCAGATTAAGGAAGGACAGAGACAATGGGAACTTATTAGGTCTATAGTTTTTTTTCAAATTGCAGCCCAATAAGAAAATTGGTTGGATTAATGGGATGAGGAAACGTAACATGTAAACGATCTATCAATGGGATAATGACTCTAGTGGGATTTCTATGGGAATTTGGCCCCAAAAAGCTAGCAGTCAGGTGCGAACCTGCTACCAGTGTTCGGTGGTTTTATCCACTTGGCCACTGGTGGACTATAACGAAAAAGGAACAAATTCGATTATGATGTATGCTAACGAAATTTAATTTAAAAATGATCATTTTAATGGGGAGAAAACAGTAAAAAAATCACGGGTTCGTACGGTGTTAAAGAGAAATTCTTTAGTTTCGAAAGCAATTAAGTGTAGAACATTTCACAACTCTAAACAGGATTTTCCCCCAATAACATGCAAATGATTACACCACCGAACAAAACTCTTGTACAGCAGTAGGCCCATTAATTAAACACGATGAGGTCATTTCCTTTTTTTTGTAAATCGTCAATAGACACGAACAAATATTACATATTATAAAAATAGATATTTCTCTTTCTAATTTAAAAAAAAATTATATAAGGATTATTAAGGGTTTTCCTATGTTAATTTAATTTAATTATAGAATAAAATTATTATGAAATTAAGTTTTGTTAATAAATTATTATAATTTAATGCATGATTTCTCTACATTACAACTAACTTTGATACGGTTTCGTGTTAAAGTGGTCAAATTATTAATCGAGAACGGAGTTAATATACGAAGATCGAGACCACATATAGAAAGATTAGGGGCAGGAGGCCTGTGTTAATTATATATCAGCCTACTCGAGAGTATATCTAGGTTTATAGATAGGAGGGGATGAGAAAGATGAATGTTCCCTTAGAGTAATTAAACAGAATTAGCAGATTTTATAATTATTTAACTGAATTAATCAATTTAATTATTATATTTTAAAATTTTTATTAATTTTCACACTTAATTAAACCATTTCAAATATTAAATTAAACTTCATTCGGGTCAGCCAGGTGTCTCAACTTAAGTCATGTTTGAATGAACTGAATTAATTGATATTTAAATCAATAATAATAATGACATAAAATTCATTTTTACTCAATAATGACGTATAAAAACTTTATAATTTTTAAAAGTTTAATTTTAATTAATGATATAATGTCTAGACTCTAAGAGTATGGAAACAGCATTTACAGGAAAAATTTCACTTAAAAATTCAGCCGGTAGGGCGAAATTGGCGCTGCTCTCGCCTTACTGTACATATTAGAAACTTTTTCTAAAGTGTTCCGTAAGTTAAACAGATGGGATAATTTTATTTCGCTTACTAATGCAATTTGCAGGAGTGTGAATCAGAAATGATAATTATTAAGCAGGATACTGTACATATGTGTACGTGTATACACATGCAGAAATAACAGTTCTGCCATAGAAACGTTGAGGTATACCAATACGTGTTAATGTTAATCGATATCAAAGTACCTCATTTAATAATATGAATACATTAAACACAATTTTATTTTGTATTAATACTAAAATATGGGAAATCACAATAGGTTTTTTTTTTACAATAAATATAATTATTTTTTCAGCACGCTCCATGTATTCGTCGTATTTACAGTATGAATCAATGTTAAAGGGAAAATTCCCTTTAATTTGGGGGATATTTCTGTTAAAAATATTACGTATGATTGAATTTTTCGAAGTTAAAAATCCCCCGAATTTTATTTACTTCTGAAAGAAATGTGTTAAAAGAATTTTTATAAATTAACAACCTTCTTCGGAGAATTCTAATTACTAGAAATGAATTAAAATCGTGTAATTACATTCAAAACATTGTTATTACATTCATTAATATCCTCTTTAATTGGGTTCTTTATCCTTAATTCGTAGATAGATCTAAAGCGACTTTTACAATATATATTTTTCGCTGACCTCAACGCTTGTGTTTGGGATCTCTCCACCCGTTTCTGAATCACGGAACACTGTTAGTTTGGTCGTGGGTTCGCACCTGATCAATGGGACGACATGGAGCCCATCGATCAGTGACTAAACTACCAGTGTACAGGGTTTCTTCACGCTTCTAACATTTAAATATGGGCCAACTTCCGGAAGGACTTTCTATGTAAAATGAATTGTTGGAAAAGACCTGTATAAACGACAACAATGATCTTCAAAAATTTTTTATTGCTGCCACAATTTAACAAAATATTTTCAATATTACAGTTTCGTAAAAATAAAAATCCAGTTTATAATTTTAAACATTCAAAAAGACTTCAAATAATGCATTAAAATAAGCATTTGTTTTGAAGTTTTAATGTATTTACATCACTTTACATCAATATACAATTGCTGTGTATATTCAATCTACAATGCTTACAATATATTTCTAATTCTGATTTGGCATTTATAATGAAAAAATATACACACTCTTCAGCAATTAAGAAAGTTTTCGAATGCACTTAATTGGATTGATTGATTTCAATATGGCATAATTTTTATAATTTTAATTGTTTAATAAATTATAAAATTTTAAAAAGCCGCAACACTAAAATCTACAATGGTGATAGAAAAAGGGTCAGTAAGACCATTGGATGGTACAATTTTAAGGTAAAAATGATCAAAATGTGCTATTTAAAAGCAGTATATTATATAAATTTATAAAAAATATCTTCAAAAAAATCAATTCTTCAAATTACAAATATGGCAAAGCAAAAATTAGGAACACTTTGATTAAAATTTATACCTATCTTTACATTATAGCAGGTTTATAAAATACTACATCCCCAGCAACAGGACTGCGGATAATCTGGAAAGTAGACTTTATTCTCAAATCCGTATACGAAGAACTGTCCGCTTCTGTCTTTCCAATTGTATTTTACTTCGGCCACCGGAACAATTCTTACTTTGTGTCTCTGTCAAATTAAAAAACATTAGATTTTAGTATTTGATTTAAACATTTACAAAAAAAGAAAAAAGTCAGAGTAATGTTTTCGTACTTGTTGTAGAATTCGTTCCATTTGAAATGCTTGGTTATGTTTTTGTACCAGTTGATTAGATGCATCATTAATACTAGGTTGAAAATGATTGATGGGCCATACCTAAAAATACAATAATTTAAAACAAGAGCTTGAACTTGAAAAGTATTAATTTAAATAATATACTACAGTATCTAGATTTATTTTTTCCAACTGATATTTTATCATCTTGAAGTTGATTTAAGTAGTTGCTTTGACGAAATATGAAAAGAACTCTCAAAACTCCTATTCGACACTACGATTTTGCCACAGGCAATGCTGTATTTGTTGGTTGGTGCATTGATTGTAATCATTTATCTGGATGTGTTGTGTGAATGGTTAATTCCATATCTAGATGACGACATTCCAAATATGGTTTTTCAGAAAGATAGCATTCTACCATATGTCCAAAATTATTCGAGGTCTTACTTTAACTGGCTTCTCCCTCAACAGTTCATTGAGCACACAGTATTGATGTTTTAAGCATGGGAAGTGTGCAGTATTCGTAGAGATTCCTCTTCGAATATTTAACACTATTATTGTGCAATATCTTTAGACACGAGTGCTGAAGTTTAAATTTACAAAATTTAAGAAATTTCTTAAAAACAGACGATACATAAAAAAATGTCTTCTAACTTTGTCCCTTTGCAAGTACGTGAGGAAATTAACAGTTCCACTGTGGAGTTGACCTTTCATTTGAGACTACTCGATATGTAAAATGTTAAAGTCATCCCTCTGACAATGGCAAAATTAAAAATTAATAAATACATTTTGTAAATTTAAACTTATTTGTCCTGGCAATTTTTATTACGTCTCGTAATTTTGCATATAGTGAATAGAAGTATTGCTTCCGGTCAGTGAGATATAGAAGTTCATACTTAACTGAAATAACTTTGTATTTATAGGCAACTAATTATATACAGGGTTCTTACTCAAATTTTTCTTTTTAATTCCATGACTTTCTCCGATCGACTTTGTACAAATTCCCCAACCCTCACATCCCTTACAAGTATGGCACACTGACAAAATAAAACAGCATTTGACTTACTATGTATGTACATACGTTATTGCTTCACCAACTTTTTAGTTAGTTATTTTTTCTATTTAACACTTATGTTTTTTATAATTGCCAAATTATTGAAACTAAAAATAAAATGTTTTACTAAAGTAGTTTATCCTGTTATTAATCCTCAACAAAAGAAAAAAAGCCATTTATTATTATTCATTAACAAATCCTGTATAATCCATGTACAAAAGTATATATTAATGGCTACACTTAGTCAAGCATATTGTCAGCAAAAAAAACAAGGCAGACAAGTTGGCAAATTCCCTAACTCTTCCTGATTGACAATTTTTGACAAATTTCCTGACTTTCTAAACACTAATAAAAATTCCTGACTTTCCAGGTGCATAGGAATCCTGTATATATTTTATTAAAAACAAGAACTTACCCTAAGCTGTTGTTCTTCAAAGGCAATGTGGCCGGTTACATCTCGGATTAACTCATCTGGCAAATTTGTTTGCTCGACGATAAAATCATCAACATGATTTTTCCTAAAAAAAATTAAAAATCAAGACAAAACGTTATTAAATAAGTCAACTGAATTTTTCAAGAAAATAAACAAATCATTTGGACTAGCATTTGTCTACATCTAACTAAATTGTTTTTATTAAAAACAATCTTAATGAATTATCAATACCACCTTCTGTTGCTGAGAAATTTTTATTAAACAAATGTTTTCAACCTAATACAATAGGCCATCTTCAGGTGTAATTGAATTTGAATGCCTTTTCAAAAATGGAAGATTTTAATAAACGTACATCCGAACTCTTAAGTTTAAATTTAAAACGAAATATTAGACAAATTAACAATTAAACAAAACAATTAAATTTTGATGCATTTTGTTTTTTATTTAAGGGTAGGTGCTGACTAAGAATTATATTTTATGCAGAATTTCCATGCAAAAGATAGTCCATCTGCATCTCTGGCATTTGTGCATCTATCCTTTAATTTGCTTTTATAAATTTCAATTTTTTCTTCATTCATAGACTTAAGGAGCACAAGTATGAATTTAAAAAAAAAAAAAATGGAGCATTGCAACACAGTTTTGTCCAGTATGGCACAAGCAGAGGACTCCATAGTTAAATGGAATGAAGAGAATATCCTCAGAGCTGTGTTCCTCATCATTAGCAATGAACAAAGAAAAAAAATTGAAATTTATAAAAAGCAAATTAAAAGGATGGATACATAAATGCCAGCGATGCAGAAGAACTACCTTCTGCATAGAAATTCTGCAAAAAATAAAAATTAAAATATAAAAATCTTTAGTCAGCATCTGTTCTTATATTTTGATGCATTTTGTTTATTTTATTATTTCTATTTAAATATAAAATAATATTAAACAGTTTAACTATTTTTAAAAATTTAAAATTATTTTTCGTTATTGCCAAAAACACTTTTCTATGAACTGGAATTGGTATAGACCAAATAATGGTATTTCACCTGTTTATTGTCTATGCAAAATAATGTTGAGTTGGCATACTCTAATTTTAAATCTTGTATTTATACACCATCATGAAATATTAACAGTAACTTACAACCTTACACATGTTTCCAGCTGCAAAAAGAAAAAAAAAACACACTGTAGATTGTTTTGGTTCCATTTAGTGGCCAGCTTCAGGATTCTACAGAAAATTTCTGTTGCAAGCCAAATATTTTAAACTTTCTGGAATGTTTTTCAAATTGTTTTTCAAATTGTCACCAGTTCCAATCATCATCATCATATTTAAAACTAAACATTTCTTATCACATTAACACCCAAATATTTAAGAATGTAAACATAGATTACAATATAAATTAATAAAATAAAATGAACTTTTTCTAAGAACATCCAACAAAATCATTTCTGTATTATTGTGTATTGGTGTATTATTGTAATGAGAAATTTCCAGGCCATAGAAATTAATTCAGCATCTTTGCCATTTATACATTTGATAACAAAAGGCTTAGAACACTTTAAGCATTGAAAATTTATAAAAGATCTTACATCATAGAAAAGTGTTTTTTAATTAACTTGATTGTTTTATTGCTAGATATATCATTTATGTTCAGTAATTCTAGTCCAAGCCATTAAAAAAAAATTATAGCACATGAGAAAGCACATGGAAATAACTGCCAAACATTACCTATTTCATGACATTTAAACGTTTTAACTTTTTACTTGGCAAAATTTAAAATTTATGTATTTTAAACAATGCAACATTCAGCATTGATTAGCGTGTGAATTTATTTGGTACAGCTAATAATAGATATCTATTACTGAATTCAAAGACTACATCCATAAACTAATCAGAAAATCATTATTCATAATAAACACAGCATTATTTCTTATAAATTATATATCATTTTGTCAAAATGTGTATTTGTTTTAAAGTTATAAACTATAAGAATTAAGTTCAAATTTGAAGAGATTTCTTATAAAAACTGATACTATTCATTTAAAATTATATCAAGATAATTTACAAAAAGAAATTTTTTTTTTAAGGATAAAAACATCAATTTTTTTACTTGTCTATACTTTTAAATTTAAAAATCTTACCAAGTAGCAGTCAGTTTTACATAGCATTTTAAACTTCCTTTTCCAGAACAAGTCCTACATTTGACTAGTCCAGTACCATTACATTTATTACACCTACAGAGGAAAGATGAATTTAATAGAATTCTGAAATATTTATATGAAATAAAACATGAAATTATGCTAATTGTGTGAAAAACATTAACAATTAAAAATTTTAAAAATTTATTGTATTACAGTAGAGCATCGATTATCTGACCCCGGTTAACAGACTGTTCTAGTTGGCAAATTTCAAATGTCTGCTAGTGATGTGGCACTACAATATTTGGCTATGTCTTGGCTACTTTAATATTATTTTTGTTAAATTTTTGCGTGTTTTAGCTGGCATCAACAGTTCGACCATTGAAGGGAAGCCAGTATTTAAACAAGACTTAATTTTCTAATTATGAGTGATTGTTTGTTTTGTGAGCAATAAAAAAATTTTAAAATAATTTTTAACGATACAATAGCAACGATTATTATTTTTAAAAAATTTGTTAGGCTAAACATCGATGAAAATTCAACGCAAAGTTGGTTAATAGCGATATACTAATATACTAATTACATGGGATATACTAATATCCTAATACACTATACTAATAATGTATTTTTTCCTTCTTTTCAATTATCTGATTTTTTCAGTTATCCGACCAACGAGTTCCCAATTGAGTCAGATAATCGATGCTCTACTGTATTTATATACTATACAAATATTGTAGCAGATAATTTTACTTAAGAAACATCAAAATCTTAATTTGTCCAGAGTTTTCAGTAATTCCATGTTAGTATGTCAAGTAGTCAACTAGTATGATTTGATAACTGTCAGATATAATGGGTGATCCAGAAGTCCTTCACCATAGTCATTGCATGCAATGGCAAATGTATTTTTCCCTTTTGTTTAGTACGGGGGATTTTTTGTTTTTGCTAATAAGTAATGAATGCATTAATGTGTTTTTGTACATAATGTACAAATAGCTGCAGATATCAAGATACTTCTAGATTATCTAGAATAAAACTATCAAAGATTTTTAGATTTCCAATAATGTTGGAAACTATAAATGTACCACGTATTTACTGACCTAAAGTCATTGCATCTACCAATTTGGCTGAACATTAGAGCACCTTTGAGCAATATTAGTGAAGAAATGTTAAGGCACAAAGTAAAGCTTGAAGCCTTTTTGTGCAGTGATGCTTGTTTTCTTGATTTATCATCATGGTGACATTATTTCATCCAAAACATCATGTTGTTGTACTCTGTGTAATGTGTACTTTACTCACATGTTGAGTCTTACTGTCAAATCTGCTTCCACTATTCAAAACATTCAAAAGTTTCCTGCATTTAGATGTCTTTGCTGAGCTTTATGTTTCAACCCGGTCGATTCCCCAGTTTTTTGTATTTCAAGCATTTTTCAGTCAATTTCAGAATAGAATGGTTTGTGATAATTCTATATGCACCTGATAGTCATGTGATAGCTTGCAGTAAGTCATGCTGTGTGATAATTGAATAATATGCCAAAATTTTAAAAAATGAAGTATTATTTTATACTCAATATTTTAAAATAAAACCTTCAGAAGTGCAAATAGGAAATGGTTAGCTCTTGAATGAGCTAGTAAACTAGATTGCTTGGTAGCTTGGTGTCACTATTCTCTTGTAAATCTAGGCAACAAAATTCTGATCACGTATGTCCAAAACAATTCAACAAATTTATTCAAAATTTAAGATTCCATAGTAGTCATCATGGATACTAACAATTTTAAATTTCATCCAAACTATCCCTTGATCGTGTAGATATTAAGAGTCAAAGATGCCACTGTAACATTAACACACACAGTACTCTATAATAAAGCACTGCCACATCATGATAAGTTTCTTAAAATGGTATCTGAAACACTTACAAACGTTTCAGCCTTTTTTAAACACGAATTTAGACTTTCTCGGATAGACATACATTAAATATTTTAAAATCAATGCACTTTGATATAAATGCAACCCACATCCCAATAAATGTAACCTGAACGCACATATTGCTACCAACATACAGAATGACAAATGTAGCAATAATGAATTTAATGTAATGTAAATACATGTAGTTCCATCTAGAACATTCTTAACCTTGTGCAAATTGTTCCACCTAAGCTGTATACTCAAATATGCCACAACACTTTTGGAAAAAATATACTAAACATGCACTATACTTTAGATAATTAGTAGATAAATGTATAATTACCTAATTATTTATTAATACAATACATGTAAATTATTTTGTAACTTAATTTATTGGTTTATTTTGAAATAATTTTATTGATATGCTATGTAATACAAGTTAAGGATACAAAGCATAAATTCATGTACAGAGATAGTAGTACAGGGAACTATTTTTGAATGATATTCTAAACTCTTTAGAATAATTCTAATAGAAAGGTGGTTTCTGAGATGCTTTGCTAACATTAAAATTTTTAAATTTTGAAATAGAATGAAGAAATAGGAAGGTTTGTTTAATGATTTCTTAAAGGAAAGATTAAAAGTAAACAAACCTGTGTCTTCCAATTCCATTGCAATGATTACAAGTTTCATCAAATCTTTTACCATCGCCATTACACCAAGTACATAATTCCTACTTAATATACAGAATTTTATAAATTTTAAAAAATATTCAAAATTTCAATTTTTATGGAAAAAAAATCAGGTTTTCCACTGTTATTTTAATGAGTTTAAAGTAATTTTATAACTTTTCAGCAAAGAAATAATGAAAAACATGAAAATTATACACAGTATATATAAAAAAAATAAATTTTATTTGATTTTTTATGTATCAATTTAATAAACCAAAGTTTCAAAAGATGTTACTTTAAGCTTTAAAATACATTAAAAAGAATACATTTGAAATATAACCATCAGTTTTCCTGCAATTGTGGTATTTAAGTGTATTAAAAAGAAAAGAATGCAAGATAACCTTAAGAAAAATAAGTCAGCTAAAAGTATCATATATTTATTAATTAAACAAGGTGGTTATTTAAATCAATCCTCTGGAATTGAACCAAAAATATTACACTTCAAATCGAGTCACAAGATGAAGCTATCAGTTTCATCATAGATGCTATAATCAGTGAAAATAAAATCAACTTCATTTTCTTAAATGGAAATCTCCATTTTTTTTATTACATATTATTCTACCTCAAACTTTTAGATAAAACTGTTTAAAAATGCACTTATCAGAAGTTATGAACCTTTGACCTTTTATGTGGCTCTCAAACTATGCATGCATCTTTGGATATCTACAAAGCTTATTAGGGTGAAAAATCATTACTATATTATTATTTGGTGGAATCATTCTTTCCTTCAAATAATGAACTAAAACTCAAGCCACAGCTCAAGTTCATCTTAAATTTACTCAATAATTTTTTATTTTAATTAAATTTTTAGCAGAATATTTAATTAACATGAGTGACCATCACAGATTTCTCCTATGGCAAATGATGTTCAAAGACATCACCATTTTTATAACTTTTCAGGTCTATAGCCTTCGATATGGTCAATGACTGCTTTATCACTACTTTATGAATGTCCTTGGTAATTTTATTAAGTATATTTACTGTTAAATAAATTTAGTAATTTGTCATATACTTCTAATCCAGATGTAGCTCTTGTTAGACTAGAATTACTTGGATAAAGGAAAGAATAAAATTTTTGATCTGGCTTATGCTTTAAATAATTTAATGAAATGATACAATTACTAGTCAATCTGCAAATACACAATAGGAGAATGCATATTACAACATGCTTATACACTCCTTTTCACTAATCAGCCATATTCCATAGATTGTATTTCTACTGTAATGCATTGAATTCTAGTCCAGTGGAACATATTTTGCATTATGACTTTTTGCAATATAAAAGAACATGTAAATGTATTTTATATTGTGACCAGTAATATAGTATGTTTTTTAACCTTTTAGTTTTTAAATTTGTAAAATCAATAACGTAAAATATTCATAATGTTATTTGTTACTATTATATGATTCTAAATTAAAAACAAGCTTAATATGCAATAAAAATACAAAGGTTCTCATTTAAGAAAATATAGTTAGTGCAATAATTTACGTAAATGCAGGCCATCTATGACGAACCTGATAAACTTAGGCCATAAGATGACACTAACATTTTTTGTAGGCTGTGTATTTTGAGTTATTCCAGTGGTCTGATTAAAACGGACCACCACCGTGTATATTGGCCGGTAATAAACATTCATATTGTTCTTGGCTGCTGTTATTGAAAAAGTTATTACATTTTAAAAAATTTTTCAATTATTTTAAGTTATAAATACATAAGAATAAATTTTATACTAGTTTAATGATTTAAAGTTTAATTCAATATTAAAAAAATTACCGTACAACCACCATGACATTTAGGACATCTTTCCCTGCATGCTCCCACACAAACATGACAAGACATGGCAGAAGCTGTATGAGGAACTTCCATTGTTTGTACTGAATCACTAAATTCCCTTGTTGGTGCCAATGGTATATCCCAAGGACCAGGTGCAATTCCATTCATAGGTGTATCTAATATTTCACCTATAAAAATTTTGCCAAATTTTATTAATAAAAAAAAATACCAATTTCGTATTTAGTTAGGAATGTATAATTAGTTAATAAAAAATATTATTTTTTAGTTACAAAATTTCTAGTTCAATAATTATAAATTAGCAAAACTAACAACAGGGATGCACAACCTTTTTTGAAGAAGGGCCAAATTAGGATTAAGTTTATTGACTGGAGGCCGGACCTCCAAGTGATTAATGCGATGTCTGATGCAATTTGCGAGATTCTTTGTTGTATCGTCATGTGGTTAAGACTGATTGTTTGAAAACACTGTCTTCTCAGGACACATCTCACTTGCGAAGATAAGACACTTTTTTATCATATCGCCATCTGTGAAAGGTTTCCCATTCTTGGCTATTAAAGCAGATATTTCTAGGCTGGCTTCAACAGCCGCATCCAATTCTCCAGATTGTTTCTTGAACACATTTTGTTGGCTGATTAGTGATCGTCGTAACGATTCGATTTTCCGTTTGCGTTCCGTACCTTGCAGAAGGAAATCCTTGTGTTGGCTTTCATGATGTCGCTTCAGGTTGAATTCTTTTGGCACTGCTATTGTTCCATTGCACAAAAGGCAAATAATGCTGTTGTTCTGTTGCACAAAACAGTACTTGTTAGTCCACACTTCCACTTCTTGAAACTGATGATTCTCGCGATTGACCTTGCGTTTAATGCCCGGCGCCATACTGTTCACTCTGCAAAACAATGTCTCATTGTGCCGAAAATTCTGAGGCCCGCAACAAATCATGTTTGAGATAAGGCAAGCTAGACTACCACGTGCTTTGTTCTGTATCCACTCTGACCAAAGACTAAAGAGGCGGGGACAGAAGACTATTACGCACACGTGGCCAGGCAGGTCTTAATTCGTTCGACCCCTGTCCGGGCGTCTCCACCATTTCTCAGAATTTGTGAGTCAGATCGTCAACATGCCAGGTGCAGGACACTAATCCATCATAAATGTGGTTACCATTCTTACCTAAATTATATTTATGGCCCGTCAGTTTTACCCCCGTGTTCAGAAATGAATCAAAAGTGATTAACACAGTGCAGTGGAAAATCTGAATATTTTAAATATAATTATTAAAATTGCGATATCTCGTTTCAAATTGGCACTAGAATCAATCTGTTTTTTTTTTTTTTCCTGTCCTAAATATATCACAGTTTACGACTGTTAAATTTCAAATAAAATAAAAATTAAAAATAATAATTTAATTTTAAATTTACGAAAAAAAGAATGTAAAAATAAAAGTAAATAAAAAGTTCCAATTAATTTACTACTTAAATAACCTAAATATATCTGTTTTCTTTCAAACAAAAAAAACCGCAGCTTTCTAGCTACACGGAATCATTTTACAACCCTCTTTGTTGACAAGTTTATGGCTTGACGCGGTTTGTAATAATTATTAAATCCAAAATATTTTAATGCAAATGGCTTCCTTTTAGTCGTAATGACTCTATTCCAACTACAGTATTAATTTTCTTGGTCCAACTTAATAATAATAAATTTGATGTGAAAAATTTTTTTTCTATTCTTTGTCTATGGAGAGATATTGTTGTAAATTATTGGTTTTATAGCTTTTTGTACATTCCTTTTTGAACTCTGGTTAGTTTTTTTCTAGTTTGAATGACATTAGGTTGACGAATAAGCGTCTTTTCAGAAAAGATTGATTCAAATTCGACTATACCAATCAGAATCTAGAATGTAAACAAATGCTAAAAAAATCTTTATTTTCATGGTTTTTCAGCACTATTTTCACTTATTTTTGTTATTTGACGCTATTTAGACGAATAGGCAAGTTTTCCGAAGCATAAAATTGAAGATTTCCCGCCAAAATAGAAACTTCCCGATAACATCGGAAATGACGTTCTAATATCATTTTAAAATATTCGATATCTAAAGCAGAAAGTGTTAGCTAAAAATAGACTTATTTATAGAACAATCCCCATTTCTCACCTCAGGGAAAGTCATAAAACAGTTGGGTGCTAATGACTTTGTGAAAGGGAAAAAGTTCTACACTTAGAAACTTCGAAAGAAGGGATTTGGCCTGTACCGTCCGCGGGCCGCATAAACATTGATAGGGGGCCGTATGTGGCCCGCGGGCCGCAGGTTGTGCACCCCTGCTAACAAAGATGGTTTATTGTAATTATAAGATATAAAAACATCATCAAGCCATTCTCCAAATGCTTTTAAATATCAAAAACTGATCACCTGGAAAATAGCATGTATTATAACAGATCCATGTCTCAACCTTAGAAGTTGATGTCTAAGTATAGGCACTGCAGGACACGTTTTCAATATGCTAATTGACTTGAATAATTTAACATGTTTGCTACATACAGAGTTTGTTTTTTCCTGAAATGTATATCCTATTTGTCAGATGCTGCTCATTTAAAATTGGTTTTAGAGTACAAAGATGATATTCACAACGAGTCAAATTACAACAGGTCCTTTTCTTTTTGGTGTACCAACATGGTATTTGATGGTTTATTATTATTCTCTATGTTTCATGTATATTTCTGACTTCACTAAAAATAGCTACATTTAAAATTCATAAAAGAATTAAAAAAACTTATTTGCTGGATTTTTGGGTTATATTTAGGCTAATATTTTAATAAAGTCAATTGACTAGGCCTCCATCTTTTGGCCAAAAACATTAGAATGGAAAAATTATTGCTGATTATATCATTTATGTATCTCACTATTTTTTTAGATAAAAATTTTTTTATAAAAACTGGGTGCATAAGTAGTATAAATGTACTAAATTTATCACCAATTTGTCATGGCTTCCATGTCAGTCCTGACTAGGCATCAAAGGTGCCGACCCTCCAGTAACATTAATATGATGAATTATTAAGATGATCTTTTAAACAATTTTTGTTAAATCTATAAGTTATAATAGAACTTAAAAAATCTATGCATTAAGAAAACTGCACTAAAAATTCTAGTTATAAGGACTTAAAATTATTATACATATAAAAATTTGTTAAGCTGGCACCAAATAATCAAAATGTCTAATAATAATAATCTGCATCCTGTAAAAAAATAGCTGTGTTATTGGCATCTTTTCACATGATGATGATGGAACTGTTTTTATCTAGTAAGAGTAATTAGAATAATTCAATCTACTATGCAGCATAAATTGTAAACTATGCTTAGTTGGCATATTGTGCTAAATGAACAACACAGAACACACACACAACTCTAATGAAGTGATAATCAGTGTGTGAGAATTATTTTCTTTCCCATAGGACAATGCAGAAACATCATACCTAAAAAAACAGGTCTTTTTTAATACTGAGTGTTGGGATTAGAATCGTTTGGAAGCACAATTCCTGCTCTTTTCTGTTATTTCAAACTAGTAATGGTCAATGCTGCGAAAGTTGGATGGAGATGTGATCTTTGGTTTTGAATGCATAGTTGTTAATTGGCTGCTGATCATCGGACCACCTGCAGCCCTCTGACAGAGCTACAAAGAGCTGATTGGTCAATCAATCCTGCCATCAATCCATATAAAAAGGTTGAAGTTTAGGCAGGAAAGTTAAGTTCAGTTTAAGCTTAGCTTAGGACTTCACATTGGAAGGGAGTTGGTCAACAGAACTCATTTAAGAAAGTTGGTTAATGTTAAGCTCAAGGCAAGGTTGCATTCGTCTTGCTGTTTCTTCGACAAATGCCGGAAGGAGCTTACATCTAGCTAAGTCTCAGGGATTGCATTGCAAGGTGTCTTTCCGACGGACCTCTTCAGGATTAATGGACTATTTGAACTCTAATTTATTGTGTGTGTGGGGGGGGTGTGAAACCTACATTGTAAATATCTTCAACGTTGTAAGTTTGTAAATTTAACTGACGTTATGAAGTTTTTAAGTGTGACTCTGAGTAGATATAGTTTTTCTTAATCGTACATTCTTAATTTATAGTTGATGCTTTATATAATTCATTTTTAAAAGCATTTGATTACATGGATTTTTTGTCCAATCAGATAATGTATATAATCCTTTATAAAAATATTTGAAATTACCATTATATGGATCAAATGCCCATTTTGTTTCACGTTTTTCTGCAAATGTTTCCAATTTATACTAAAGATTAAAAGAAAAAAAAAAGCTGTAAGTATAAAATAATGATATTATTGAAACAATTTTTAAACTTTAAAACAGCAATTACATATTAAATCAATAGATTGAAGTATTATAAAATAAAATTTAATGAATTTTCACAATATTTCATAGAATTTTAAACACATTGCATAAAATAATAAATTTGAACTCTCAAAATCTTTTACACTTTAATATCAATTTAATTTCTTAGGCTATTTGTGAGTACAATTATGTTTAGTAAAATATATATTTTGAGTAAACTGTTATATGCACCACTTTCGTTTTACTGATATATAATTGTTGTTGTGGCAGTTCTAAGAGAAGTTCATTAACAAGAAAAGCAACTTCAGTTTTGATCTACAAGGAAAAGTCTGTTGTATGTGCATTTTCAAATGTCATTATTTATCAGAATTAAAATTTTTTAAAAAGATTTTCCAAACTCTTTAAAAACTTTAAATTTCTAATAATCATATATGCTGACATGCAAGATGACTTGGCATGCATGTCATTCCCAAAACACAATGAACTATTAATACTCTAGACCAAATGTGGATATGATAAGGAGTAGATGAAAGCGAATAAGTTCATACCACTTTCATCAAGACACTACTCAGAACCAATGTACCCTCTAATTATATATATATAAAAATCTTATTTTTTACTATAAAAATTATTTTAATAGAATTTTAATGTCTTTTAAATTATTTAAAAAAGATTAAAATTCATTTTAAAACATACTTTTATACAAAATGTTATCTTTTGTCACTAATTTAATGTATTTAATCGAAATATATGCAGCAATAATCATTTTGCAGACAGAGTGAGAAGTAAGTAAACAACAATTCAAATCGGTGTGCATGCTCGCCTGAGCGGCACACAAATTCTCGTGCGTAGCAACAATTTGAGCAGTGCGCGGCCGCGCAGCTTAGAGGGAACATTGCTCATAACATATTTTTAAATTCTTTTATATCTTCAAGATGGTTCAACTATAATATAATAGAACAACAAAAGAATTATGAGATATATTAAAACAAACATATATATTTCAAAAGAAATTAAAACTTCATTAATAAAGGTTTAGAATATAGTAACCGTAACAAGTGGAAGTCAGTAGATTTAATTACAAGTCTGAATAAAATTTAACTCATTTTTCAAGTTTGTTGCTGTAGAAACATTAAGTGTATGATTAAAAAGGTTAGAATTAACTTGAATATCATCAAAAATTTTAATACGAAAATTTATCCTCATAATATTTATATATTCTAGAGCAATTTTTAGAAAAAAAATTATTGAGGTAATTAAAGCAGATAAATCTAGAAAAATAATAATTACAATCAATTACCAACAGATCCAATAAATTTATATTAATAAACCAAACACACCTGATTTGTATTTGCCGAGTTATTTTCTTTATTCGAACGATATTCGGCCTATTTGTATAGGCCTATTTGTATTGGAACGAACAACGTTAAAGCCTATTCAGGCTTTAACGTTGTTCGTTCCAATGGAACCAATAGTTCGAAATTCATTTGAATTTGAACTTTTAACAACTTATGTGTATAAATAAATAGTCAACAATAATATCAAAAACGTGTTGCAACTTAACAATAACATGAAAAACGTAAATTAAAAATAAATATATGATAAAATGTAATCTAAAATTGCATTGCAATTTAACAATGAAAAAACAAAAAAAATTATATCAACTTTAACTGAGTCTGAACTACTAATTCTTAAAAAACTCCAGATCATAAAAATGTTTATGGATTATTAAAACCCATTCTTTTTTCAATTTTATATTTCCAAGCCATTGGTAATGCTTTTGCATCTAGGCATCTGTCCCTCATCTTACTTTTGTAAATCTCTATTTTTTCCATTTCCATTGTAATGGAAGGTGAGTGCCCCGTCCTAACAATCTTGGCTTCATCCCATTTGACTATGGCTCTGTCTGACTGTGCCATACTTGCTAATATTGTGCTATTGAGTCTTATTTATACTATATTTGTGCTCCTTTACTCGTACGTAGGAGTGACCAGAAGAAACCTTAAGTATGAGTAAAGTAGCACAAATATAGGAGCACAAATTACCATTAACAGAGTTATTCATTCCTTTTGATAAGTGATTGCAATTCAAGCAACAATGCTATATAAATATAGTATAAAAATGAACCTGTAAAAATACTCAAGACATATGCATAATGTGATTTTAGCACCACTTCTTACACTTTAACACACCAAAATCAGTTGAAAAAGTTTTATATTACCTAAAATAAACATTTGTCCATCTCGAATAGACATCAGGTTATGCAAGCCTAACGTAGAACCAAAAAATATTTCAAACTTCTTTGCATCACTTTTGCATCATTTAGCACTGTTCACCCCATTTTTAAACTTTCAAGCACCATAAAATCCTATCCTCGTTATTATATTAGTGAAACAGAAAATTTGGAATTAGGTTGAAAGAACAATTCTATTATATATTAAATCTGATGTAAGTCAAGTTGTGTTTTTCAAACATTATACAGTCAATAATAGTAAGAGAAATGAGGAAAATGTTAAAGTATTAAATTATGAAAGAGATTATAGCTGTCAGAAATTTAGATATTTTTTGTTTTGCATAAACACAGTATATTACACATTTGAAAAACTTTTGTAAACCTGTAGAGAAGTGTATTTTTAACTTAACTCATTAAAAACCTGTCCTGAAAGTGATAATAAAGAAAAAGTTTTTGAATGAGGGAAAGGCTTTTTAAAAAATTCTATAATAGGTTTTTTAATTTAAACAATTTGAAAGAAATTTAAGTTCATATTAAATGTTTAGATACTTGTTTTCCTTTCTTTCCTGGTTGTTGTAATAACCCTGTTAGATTTTTCATGCAGTTATGTTTGTATTTTGTGGTGGAAATGGCAGTTTTACCTAAATATACAAACTTATTGTATAAAACTGTTACAATATTTTTAATATTTAAAAAAAGCTAACAAGTTCCATTTTGCAATTAACTGATGAGGCTAAAATAATCCAAAATACATTTTTTAAAAAGAGTGGTACCAAAGTAATCTAGTAAAGCAATCATTTTAAGTTTTCTGGTTAAAAAAGGAGAAAAATTGCACTTTTTATAATAAAATATTCAGTTTTACAAGACCATAACTACATATAATTAATAAATAAAGACAAGATGAATTGTTGAAGAAACTACTCACATGAAATGCACTAGACATTGAAATATTTGTAATAGCCATATTTTCAACTGTATCTTTTCCATAACAACAATGTTGTGAAACGTAATCAATAGCTGCTTCTCTGACTTCTTCGACTGATAGTCCTGCTCCTCTACAATTAAAAAACAAAATTAAATTACATTGTTTTAACAATCATTCCTCTATTTAAAGATTTTTATATTATTTAAACAAAAACCGTATAACTGCTAACATAAAAAGTTTTTACAATATTTTTTCTATTAAGACTTTGTCTTGCCAATTTTACAAATAATTTTTAATAGTGCCATTCCTAAATGGAAATGAACATTTTCATGCTTAGTCAGATCAGAAGCCTACAAGTAAAAGGTTAATGCCACTGTGAGAATGTTATTTCCTAAAGTATATATATTAATTTTAATGGAAACATTCAATTTATGAATTTATAGCTTCAATATTTTCAATATTCAAAACAAATTTTATTACGCAACTTAGGAAAGAACTACACATGTAAAAACAAATTATACATGTGAAATAAATTAATTCACATTTTTTGTGTGTATGTAATTAAAATGTTTTCTGTAAAAAAGTATGTATTATGCAGATTCATAATTTCAAATTCACAATGTATAAAGTAATAAGCAAGGTTCAGATTTGTCTGTTACAGTAGACCCCCCTATAACGCTTAGATACGTTCCACGCTAACCGAAAATTACGTTGTAGGAATGAGCCAATCGCAGCCCGATAGGTGGGAACTTTACGGACTAAGGCTGTTCGAAAGGTTTTCTTCTATAAAATTAACCGATTCTAGACTAATTCCACTCAACATTTCCAAAATACGTATAATTTTTTGGGAATAATCTGTATAAACTATGCTATAAACAAAAAATTGTAGGATTACTTACACCGTTCGACTACGCCGTTGCTTAAAGCTGGTTTTCATCGCGGAACAGCACGCGAAACGACGGCCGCAATTTCTGATAACGAATTTTTGGCGGAAAAATAACTTGACCTTTGGAGACATCATTAATATAAATAATTTTTATGGATGTTGAATAAGAAGTGTTTCTTTCACAAGAAATGTATAAAATTAGTGCTGTATTAGACTTACGGTACCTAATTTACATACTGTGCAGACGATAATAAACTCAACTTACTAGCCTAAAATCTCCGTAGTGTGTTGCCAGGCGGCAGAAAGCATATATATAATTATAATAAAGTTACAATAAATTAAGTTAATATATAATTATATATACAGTACCTAATTTATATATAATTAATATATAATTATATGTACAGTACCTAATTTATATATAATTTATATATAATACTAAACAGACGATAGCAAACTCAATTTAGCCGCTCCGTAGCGTGGCGCAGGATCGGAGGAAAGTAGTTCGGCTGCTCATCCACTATTGGTCCAGACTCTATCAATCTTGTCGCGAAACGACGTTATAGGAGGTACGTTATACGAAAGTTGCTACAATTTTTTTGCTACGTTATAGGAATTGTCGTTATAGGAACGTACGTTATAGGGGGTCGACTGTATTTGCATGCATATTTAATGGGTTTTTGTATGTTATGAATATAGTAATGTATGTAGGAAAAAAAGCACAATATATTTTTCAAAATATTTTTTTTTGTTTTTAAATTTATAGTTGACAGTAATCCATATATTTGGACTAGGATTGCAATACATTCCATATCTTGCTTGTCATTTTGATTTAATGGTGTGCGCTATGGAATATCTAAAAACTTAAAAATGGGAACAAAAACTTTTGAAGAAGATTCTCACAAGAATAAATTGACTATATTCTTTTCTTCAAATAAATCTTTGCATTTCCATCATCATCACACATTTATATATGAAAAAGTTCAAAGCAAAAGTCACATTTTTTTTTACGAACTGTTGTTCTGCCATACAGCCTTAAAATAATTGTGTTCATGGTATCTATAAAAACGTTAATTTGTTAACAATCAACTACTGAAATATATTCATTAAAATAAAGGAAAAAAAAACAAAAATGAGAAATTAATAATGAAAAAAAATCTCATCCAATAGACAGTTCTAAGTTTTATCTAAAGGCTGTAAATAAACAAGCCCATTCAGAGATTCATTTTTTAAAAACTCCATTTTGATGCATTGTACTGTGTCCATTTAGTTTAAGATTTTAGTACTTTGAGAATTATAATAAGAAACTTCACAAAATATACACCATTAACGAGCAATTAATGGAAGTTACTTAATATAACATCTAGCTATGTGAACTGAATTTAACAATATGTTTAGATTAACAACTATACAATTACTTCAAAACAATAAATTTGGATTCAGAGAAATTTTAAACAAATTAATAAAATTCTGATGCAAAAATATTGAAAACTTCAAGAATAATAAATAATACATATAAAAACAAATGCCACTAACACTAATTAGTTCTTACACTAATTTCTCTATTTTTGGAGAAAATTTACTGAACTAAAATTTAAATACACACACAAGAATTATATAAACAAGCCAACAAATCACTAAATTATTAGTTTTACCAGGACTGTCAAGAGGGGAGAGCTAAAGTTTTCTCCTGGGATCAGAGAAAACTTATAATCTACACCTAGGAATTTGTTTTTACTACTTAGAAAAAAAATCTAAGACTGCTACTTATTGACATGAGAACTGGGAGTTTATTAAGGAAGATTTTAATGTTTTAAATTAATATTTAAAATTATGTAAGATGGATGCTGTATATTCTAGATCAGTGTTTTTCAACCTTCTTAAATACGCGACCCCTTTACAAGTTAAAAAATTTTGGCAACCCCAGGGAAATATTAAAATTATATCAGTGATTTTAAAAACTATGTATTTAATTTTCTTTAAATATCGATCAAAAAACAAATTGTACTGTAAAATAAACAGGCACAGCCTTCTCACTGAAAATCTAGTTTTTTTTTTATTGTAGTGTAGGGCCTACAAACATTTGTCTTTTTCATTCACCCGCAACCCCAGTAAGGCTTTGTGACCCCCATGGGGTCGCGACCCACAGGTTGAAAAACACTGTTCTAGATGTATATAAATTCACTTTAATCCAAAAAAATTTGTTGAGAAAAATCAACCAATTTTTTTTGGATTAAAGTGAATTTATATACATCTAGAATATTTAAAATATTATTTCATTTTGAAAAGATGTAAAAGAAAGATAAGAGAATTTATCTTCCACTTCATGTGAATCATTAGGAAAGTGACATCGTTCCTTTGGAAGTGAAAGTAACAGAATGTGGCGGGGAATTGTGGACATTTTCATTGATCAATCCAGTGGTGATATTCAGTGGGTTCGCACAGGTTCGGCCGAACCCGTTGTTAACATTTTCAAAGTTTTCCGAACCCGTTGTTAAACACACTTAACATTTCTCAGTGATTTTGTTTCTTTTAAAAAATATATTAAAATATACGTATTATACTCTGTAACACTACTAAACTAGAGCCTTATACCCTGTTTGCCTAGTGTAGGGGTCCCCAAAGTGGTCGATAAGAGTTCTCCAGGGGTCGATTAATACACGAGGGTTGAAAGGGGGTCAATTAATACCAAAGAAGATCAATTAAATTGTCTAGGAAAAAAATAGAATATTCCAATAAAAATTCGAAATATGGATATGATCAACAACATTATTGACTACCCTAGTTATAACTTGAGTTTTGCCTTAGCCTACACCACTTTAAGCATGTGTTACTCTATTTTCGCGCATCTGTCAACTGTACTAGTGTTGCAAACATGTTACGAACGATGGTAGTTCATTATACACAGACATACGTTGCACTCTTACACTCTAGTAGGGTTGTCACTCTACGTATCTTATATCTAAATGTAGATATTTTGTCCTTCACAGAGAAAATATCGTAATATATCAAAAATCATTAATATAATGCAGAAGCGTTTGCAAGAAAAAATGGCCTTTCAAGTAAAGATGGAGCTATTTAAATCTTCACTGGCACGATCCGATTTTAAATATTTTTCAAACTTGCGAGTACTAAAAGAAAAATGGAAAGATTTCCGACCATAATTTGGAGATATATAAACATCTTGATAAATCAAGAGAAGACTTTAAAGCACGTTTCGAAGACTTGGAGAATATGCATGTTCCCAAATGGTTTGCTAATCCATTTGATGTGAAAATAGATAATGAAGGTAGTGAAACTGGCTTAGAAGATGAATTGAGTGAAATGTGTAGATCTCAAAGCTAAAGCGTTGTTTAAAAATAAAAACCTCAGTGAATTTTGGACAATAACAATATTGCCACTAAATATCACAAGCTCAGAGCAGAAGCCGAACCTTTCTTACTTGCATTTCCAACTTCATACGTGGTTGAAGCTGGTTTTAGCCACGCGAACGCAATTTTGACAAAACAGAGGAACAGATTGAACTTGGAAAACCGTGGTGATTTGCGACTAAAACTTACCAATTTTGAACCAAACATCAATAATCTTGCTGCTTCTCTTCAGAGACATCCATCACTAATATCAACTATTTTAATAAAAAGGTATGTCTACATATTTTTAAGGCATTCAGTAGTAGTCTCAAAATGACAGTAGAAGGTTTTTTCATCCAATATAACTAATGTTATATTTTCAAAGATAAATGTGTATTTTACATATTATGACATGTACGGTTTAAGAACTATAGGCAAATTTCCATCTATCCATAATTTTGCTATTATTTTTTAAGATTATAAATCAGTGATAAATATCTCCTTTTTCTGTTAATGTTATTGGGTGGATTTTATAAAATATGTGAACTACAAATTATTTATTTGGGTTGTTATGCGGGTCTCCTTATCGCTTAACATTAGAAATGCAAAAAAGATTTAATGTTTTTGTCAAATACTTAATCTGGGGGTCGATAAGAAGGCAAATATTCTATAAAGGGGTCGACGGGATAAAAAGTTTGGGGACCCCTAGCCTAGTGCAACCTCCATCGACCGTTTCAATCTCGACTAAAACGAGGTTCAATCGCGATCGACTCGAGAGAGTTCTCGAAACTAGATCCAGTCATAAGAGAGATCCCACAATCCCACGCGCGCAACAAAATACAAGATGGCTGCGGAGCACGTGTCGGGCTATCAACAGCGAAGTAAGAAAGATATTGTATTTCGAGAGACGATGACATCTGTCTATTTTTATAATAATACCTAACGATAAAATAAATGATTTAGAAAAGTTTTTCTTGTTTAACTGCTTTCCCTATGACTTTTTCTGATTAAAAAAAGCCAATTTTTATGTTTATAAAATATTTTGAATGAAAAATATTAAATTATGTACAAAATAAACCATTTTGAACACTCTTTTTTATTATTTATTAAAAATATATAGTTCTGGCATAAACAATGTTAAATTTTAACTGACTTAATTTTGCAAACTCATCTTTTTTATTTATATGAATATCTTAAGATCAGTTTTTGCGCTAATGCTGCTAATGCACCATTTGAGCGAAAAAAATTGTTAAGGAAAAATTTTCTGTTAGCAAACCCTTTGTTAAATATTTCGAATATCACCACTGGATCAATCAATTTTGTATATAAAATGACTTCACCTCCAACAAATGCTTTGTCATGTTTAACCATGTCACTAGCCACATTAAATTATGTCAACCTTAGTCTATTAAGTTTCCTTTTTACTCTGGTGCACTCGCCGGATAGAGAAATAATGATCTGAGACGACTTCACTCTTGATTTCAAGATAAAGGTTCAAGTATATGTCAACAATAAGGTAACAAAATATTAATCTTTGTAAACCCCTCTCGCAACGATTATTGTAGAAAGTTAGAGGATAGAATAAGAAAACCTCGAACAGGATGGTGTGTATCCATTGAATTATATTCTTATCAATTGTATCAGTTCATTTATTATCATTTCAATCATTCTGTTTGTAATATATCATATAGATGTTTAAATAAATATGTTTAGTTATATCTTAGTTTGTTTAATGGTCTAACTCCATTGTCAGACAATTTGCCCCTCCTCAAATAATACCTGGACACACAATGAACTTTTATATCAAATTAGAGAAGTTTTGAATCACATTCTAACTGGTGTCAGGACCCTAACATAAGGAGGATCTCGATCTTTCCTATCTTACATTTGAACCATCCTGCAAAAGATGTGAATTGCCTCACTGGTGGATCTCACATTAAAGAAAACCTTCTCTATAGGCAAAAATGAGCCTACTCTACCTCTGGGTCCCATAGTAAGCTTTTAACATCTGGTTTTTCTGAATAAATTATACATCAATAGCTAAATTAATACATAATAGTAAGTATATTTGATGTACTTACATTCTTTTGCATAACTAGAAGAAAATTTATTCATTCATCTGTAGTAAAAAGTTCCAACTGAGAATTGTTTTGTTCATAATCACAACTTAACACAAAAGGGAACCTTTCATCATTATATTGAAATCAGCAGGGCACCAAATAAAACTAAACTGTGTTACACAGTTTAAAACTAAATAAAATTGTTATACAGGAAGCATGACAACTTAAATTTATTAAATATAAACCTTTGCTTGAATAAACTGATGCACAAAAGTCATTAAAATGTTAAAAAAGTCAAATGTGAAGGAATACTTAGTCTAATCTCAAACTAATTAATAATTTAGCTTCTTAAATCTGTCTAATTAATAACTATCCATCAGTTACTACCTAATTTGATATGCCAGAAATAATGAAAAATATGGAGAAATGATGAATGTAACAAAGTAGAAATGTAGCAACCATTAAAATATGGAAAAATGTTACATAAATTATTCTAATTTGTTTCAGAAATTAACATGAAAATTAAAGTTTGAATTTCTTATGTATCAGCAAGAAAAACATGAATCCAAAGTTAATAGGACAAAAGCCAATTGCTATTAACATATTACATAACATTCTGGACTTGCATTTAACAAATATTACAAATCAATGAACAACAGTTTAAGTTATTATGTAGCTATCCTCAGTGAAAAATATTCCAAGAATGAGTATTTCAATTTGTTACAATGGGGGTGATAATTTCATGTCTAAAAACATTGCTTTTTGACAAATATTTTAGCATATTTATTGTAGTTTGTATATAATATTTTTTTTATTTTGTTTTTTTGTTTGTTGTATTTATATGTAAAAAATAAGAATTTTAAAGAAATAACTACTCACCACACCAAACTAATGATAATGACGCATTCTGAACCAATTATGGTGTGATAAAAAGCATCGAAATGGTTAAGAACCTCATGCAGAGCCCAGAAGGGGTTCGAAAACATTTGTTTTTTTCAATGTTTTTTATCACAATTGGTTCCAAGTGACTCATTAAGAATTTTAAATCATTCGCAAAATAATAACTGTAGCATCTTATTCTTTCCATCAATTTCAAATGAAAATTAAATTTGTATGTTACTTTGCATTTGTGTCACTAGAGACATTTGACTTTACTTCATTTTTAGTTTACTTACTTATGAATTTCTTGACGTTCTGGAGGAACAGTCGGAAGATCAGGATAAATTGGAGGCGGTAAAGTTGCTAAAAGAAATTAACCCATAAATTTAAAGTTTAATAATAATTTATTTTTAATTAAGTTACTATCTAAAAATTTACTTGTTACAAAAGTAACTCCTTCATATCCAGGAACCTTTTCTATTTTGTCTAGAGGTGGTGCAGATGGTTGAAAATTTTCTGCAAAAATTAAATATCACATGAATCTAAAACTGCTTTACTTATTTTACATATTAATATATAAATTGTCTATAATGAATTCATGACAATTTTAAACATGTTCAAAAATTTATACTAAAAGCAATGCAAGTGTAGGCAGCATTATCTGAATTGCCTGCTGCTTTATCAAAAAACTGAGCCATCTGTCATGTCGTCATAAGAAGTGTATTTAACCCACAAACAGAAAAATAGGAAAATTCTCTTATTTGGTTTTCTGCAAAAGCCTCTTGATGTCTGGGAATATGAGAGGGAAAGAAGGAAAAGAAGAATATGGCCCATCTGAAGTTGTGCTGGACTTTGTCAAGGTGCATCAAGTGCTGATGAGAGTTAAATCTTTATGTATACAGCACAAGTGATAACTGCAAACAACTCCAAGTTGTCAAGTGTAAATCAATTTATGCTTATTAGTTTTTGTACTGAGAGGGCACTAAACTGTAGCAGACGCCTATGAAATAAATGTTAGTTCAGAAGTGTTAAAAACTGTCTTGCTCTCCCTCAATTGTTTAGTGCATTTTCCAGTCATTAACAGAGTGACCTGTTAATTAAATCTATGATGATTTGTGTATTATCTATTAAATATGGTATTCTTGTTATTAAATAAACCTTATAAATATAGATCAGGGGTCGCCAAACTTTTTTAACCGTCGACCCCCAATCACTTTCCAAAGCCTCACATTGACCCCCACCGTAAAGTTTTATTACAAGTGTATATGTACGAGCGAAAAAAAACGTTGTGGGTTGTGGTCTCTAAAAAAAAGGTTGTGACCCCTTAGCCGCATCGACCCCCCAATGATGTTGCATCGACCCCTGGGGGTCCATATCGACCACTGGGGGTCCATATCGATCACTTTGGCGACCCCTGATATAGATTCACATTTGCTTAAACATAAAATTTGTCTCCTGAAACAATTTTAAAAAAATTACATTAGTATAAAGAAGAAAGTCTGAAAAATATAAACAATTCTGTTTTAAATATAAATAAATTTTTGTTATGATTCATTGTTTAACAGAACTATTTACAAAAATGATAATAACTATGCTGATTTTGACTTCATTTAAGTGATTTATAATGAATAAATATTTATGCAATTTATTAACCATTTATCATTAAATACTGTATCACTAAGTACATATGTATGACTTATATAAATAGTATTTAATATCACATTGAGATTTTGAACTAACTTATCATAACAGTTAAATTGTATAAAATGCTTATAAATAGAAGAATAAACAAATTATATGTACAGTAATACTTCAAATGACTAAATTCAATGAAAAGTCACTTTGGAGTTTGAACAATACTTCAAACTTTGAACTGTGTAATTAAACAGTGAAAAAATGTGCTGGAACAGGCATTGTTTAGGGTAGGGGAATGAATTAACACACTTTCAATTATTTCTAATAGAAAAAACAAAATTGATTGGAGTTCAAATGGCCCCTTGGAATGAATTAAATTTGAAGTGCAAGGCACCACTGTATATATAATTTTATCCCTTCTTTATAGCTAAAGTATGATAATTTTTTTTTCTGTTATAAAGCTTTTCCATAAAATGTTCAAAACCAACTAAAGTATATTTGTGTAAATTTGAGTTCTAATAAAGCATTTCGTTACATAGATTTGAATTAATTTATTTTTCATCATTAGCATTTCTTTGGGTCAAAACAATCATTTGTGCTTATTATCTGTTAATTTAAAAGAATGGTGAAGCATCAGTAATTACGTCTCATTAAATTCTAAAATATTTCGTTTTGGTTTAAGGTAATTATGATCTTTGGGACAATCAGCAAAATAACTAAATTAAGCATTACGTGCAGACATTTGGGTAAACTTACTATAACAAGTATTTTCCATAAATATTCTGATGGAAATCCTCTTCATATGTCCTACTTAGTTATAATCTAATATTTTTATGCATTGTCAACAATACTCATTTCTTCTATGCACATTCCAAGTGATATGTAAAACTAATACAGAAAACTTAATTTGTTAATTCAAACTTAAATCCTTTGAAATTCCATTAGTTCATAACTATATTTTTGTCCCAGCTGGGGATGTAGAAATTTACACATTAAGGAATTCGATTAGTTCAAAATACGGCTACTTCAAAATTTGAAGTGAAATTCTGTCCGAACTGTGATACGCATACATTAACTTGTTCATTTAGATCAAAGTGACTCCATACTGTAAGAAAACAATAGACCAACACAATTCTAATCTGGTTAATATGGCTTTGCTTTTACATTAACACATTTTTCAGGTGTTGTCTTGCACATGGACTACACTTTCTCTATCTCATAAAATACGGCTAGTTTTGGGATTGTAAGATTGGGCTACAAGTAGCAGATTAAGGATATTTGTAGGGCTATAGGCCAGTAAATTTGGGCAACTTACTTTTGGGCCACTTTAAAATTAATTTGGGCTACATTTCAGAAAATTCTGCTTTAATTTTTTATAAAACTTATCTGGCAACCTGTGAAGTTTTCACCAGACATGCTGTTTACTTGCAGTTTATTTACAATATTACAATTATTTAATACAAATAGCATTCTGTATACATAATTGTATTCCATTTTTTAAATATTTGAAACAAAAATCTCTTACCAGAGTTATTAACTGTTTCTGATGGATACGGTTGATTAGGCTTGCTTGATGGATATGGTTGATTAGGCGTGCTTGATGGATACGGTTGATTAGGCGTGCTTGATGGATACGGTTGATTAGGTGTGCTTGATGGATACGGTTGATTAGGATTATTTGATGGATACGGTTGATTAGGAGTGCTTAATGGATACACATTTCCAGAATTTTGAAATTGATTATTAGTCTGAGGTGAATGAGGATAAGAAAACCCTCCTACAGAGTAAGGATTTCCTGGATTTTCTGACATTCTGTAAATAAAAAGAATTATTCATTTAATTAACAAGATGTTTTTAAATATTCAGATTATTCTTGGATTTCTGATTACTACTGTAGTTCTGGAATTTTTTAGTTATTGACTTATCAAAAATCATTTACCCATAGAAAAAAAACCACATGAACTAATAAATCATGACTTGAGAAATTAAATTTTTAGGAACTTATGCTGAAATGAAATTCAAGTGCAATAACACCAAAAGACAGTTATACTTTTAATTTTGAGAATATTTAATCATGATTAAAAAGAGTATTAATACCAAAAGTCATTAATACTTCCAATCTTTAATTCTAAAGTTTGACAAAATACTGACAACTAACAATTATTTAACTTGAAAGTATTAGAACTACTAATCAATTTTTAAAATGCAATTTTTTATAAGAATAATTCAGGATAATTCAAATTCTTAAAATTCAAAATGAATATATATGTCCTATCAATATAGCTGTTAAGTTTGATATGAATTCTGTGTTTATAAGTGCAGAAATTGTGCTAAAGACTTATTGATGTAAAAACTTTGTTCTGAAATTTTATCATGCACATTTTTCTGTTACTTATATTTTGGAAATAAACCTAGGCATGAGCAAGCACTGTACTAGAGCCAGATAACTCTATTTTATATCCAGATCAAGCCAAATTCCACATTTGTAAAGAATATGTACTGTACATGCTTTAGATAATTGTCAAATTAATCACTTAATATTATGACCTTTTTCTTAAGTTACTTATGATTAGAGATGATACAAAACTGAATTCTGCTAATACAATCTAATACAATAATTTTCCAACCAATCTGATAAATATTTGCTTCTATCCATACTCTACAGGTTTGGTAATAAATGAAAGCCCAAAATTTTATTGGCTTATTCACTTTATTCACCAACCATTTAAAATCAAACAAATTTTATAAATTGATTTTGAGCTCTATGCAACCAAGTGTTTAGTTTGCCTAGGCCCAACCCCAACCATGATTTTAGGAAAACAAATTAATTTGAAGTTTATTTTATTATTATTATAGAAAAACTTTTCAAGTTGGAAAAAACCAGGAAATTGGTTTGTTTGGTTTCCCCCCACTGCTTTGCAGGCAATTCGTGGTCACATCAAATCGATGCTCACAAAAATCAATAACCATACATGTCACCATTAGTGGCAAACTGTGTACACAGAGGCTGTATACTGTGGGTTAGTTTTATAACACAATATGTCCATTACCATGTTAAAGTGACTGCCATGGAAAAACAGAGAATACACACAAAAAAAGTGATCATAGGTTTGTAAAACAAACATACCAATACACTATATTTCTCCAAAAATAAGACTTAACCAGAAAATAAGCCTCAGCATAATTTTTCAGGATGCTCATAATATAAGCTCCACTCCTAAAATAAGCCCCAGTTAAGATTATCAGCCAGATGGTCATATTTAACGTTTATTGCAACCTAGTTTTATTTTCGGGAAAATATGGTATTGGCTACATCTCTACTTATGACGAAAAATACAGTATGTTTAATTTGGGTATTATTAATAAATTTTATTTTTTAATGTTTCTATTTGTGACACTAAATTGATTTGTCATTTGTGTTTCAAGCACAGATTAGCTACTTTGGTAGTATATTTGATATGAAAACATATCTGTCAATCAAAACTGAAAACTATCGTCACATTTTAAGTTTCTTTAGTTTGTTCTATAATGTCCAATCGACGTGTCGTTCTCATTCCTGATGCCTACTAATCAGTTATAATACATTCTCATTATAGGAATAGTCTTCTCTGGCAACAATATACAAGGTCTTGTAGATGGCACTCTATGTTCAATTGCTAACTACAAGATAATTTGTAATTTGTCAAGGATTTTGCAGCCGTAGAAAAAGTCACAGAAGGCCACAGAATGCCCACACTTAATTTAATCTACAGAAAAGCAAATATTAAACCTTTTGTATTGTTCTTAACCCTTCTACCTTTTATTGTTCTATAGTTTCATTTTAGGCAGTAAGCGGAAAATAGAGAAATTCTGTTTATCGAAGAGAGACAGAAAACTAATACATATGGACTGTTTCATGTAAAGTGATATTGTTCACAAAAAACAAATAAATATGCATAAATCTTACATTGTCATGTACAAAACAATATTCTGTTTTGTGCTGGTTTGGTGCCAAAAACAAAACTTTATTTTTTGTCAAAGTAAAGTAATTTATAACATCAAAAAGTTGTCATAATTTAACATTCTTTGTGAGTAATTTTCAGTCCAAATGATTATACACTATTGTGCCAAAAATTGCATCAAGTGATAAACATGCGATGTTTTTTTGTATCTATGAGAAATATTCAATTTTTGGTTAATTTTTAAAATAAAATACTTAGAGTGACCTTGAGTGACTGCAGTTTGATCTGTTTTTGAAGGGTACAATCAACCACATTGCGTTAGAAGGGTTAATCTCAAGAATGGGGTTAGAGAGACAAAAGACAAGATATGAAAAACTTAGGGAGAGGAGGCTCCAATTAACTACCGGAATTCACATTATTTGAATTCAAAAGTTTTTCCCTGAAAGGAGTTAACCTCATACATGCATATCCCATGTATTTTTCTTCCATACCATGATGTTTTGTTATTTTACCACACATTTTAAGATGTTACAATATGTATATTTATTTGTTTTAAAATTCATAATAAAAGTCATGATCAATGAAGCATTCCAAAAGAGATTTTCCTATATTTACTAAATAGAAAAAAATCAATAAATACTTGATATAAATAAATACTCTAATTCTTTGCACTGCATGCCCGATAAAAAAAATTCTAGAAAACAGTATTAAAGTATTAATATAATTAAATTTAGAAACCTAAAAAAAAAAAGTTAGATATATTTTATCCGTGGAAATTATCTGATGACAAGTTTCTACTGATCAGTTTTAAATTATTTGTTTAAGAACATTTTATCAGCAACTCATTCACTTGTTTTTAATCTTACCTTTATTTACTTACCTTTTTATCAATGCTTAATGCACTTTAACCTAACAGGCTCTTCTACCAAAATAACTAATCTAATAGCGAATCAATTCAACTCCAAAGCGAAAATTTGGAATTGCAGAAAATATTGCATACAAATATTTTTTCTAATTTCACAGATAAAATGCAATATTTTACCTGCGAAATTAGCAAATAATGCGGCAAAACTATCTTCAATTAATGGACTAAAATAGCAATTATTACATAACTATTTTTTTTTTTTTCAAATTCAAGTATTCAAATTAAATTTTATTATAAAGTAAATTTATATTTCCAAAAAATTATGTACAAAAATTTATTTCCCAATACAACTACCGTATTTGTTATAGAATTGCATATCCAAATAAGTGATAAATATCTATCATCATTTACACAAAATATTGATTACTCAATAATTACATTACAGCAATACTAAATGTATCAATCAAGAAGAAACTATTTTGTTTGACATAATGTCATTTAATGGATAATTTATATAAGAGCAGCCAAATTCTTTAAAATCATTTCAATGAGACGCACAGTAACTTCCTTCATTCTGTAGTAATTAATTACTTTCTAAAATTTATATTATTCCCTGTAGTAACTACAACCAGTAGAAGTTACCTTTAGGTAATTTGTGCTTCTATGTTATACAAAATATCTAAGAGTAACTTCTATCACTGTAACAGACAAACTTATAGTAATATAAGTAAATATTAAAGGATATTTAAAAAAAAAACATTGTTATAAATATAAAAAGCAACCGAGAAAAGAATCCCGATAGACACGTGACTAGACGTAATAAGGAAGATGCTCTGCATAGTGTACGCCCATCGCTACCATTAATTATTTATGTCTTCGCTAGTACACAAAATATACTAAATAGAATAAGAATTTATAACTATATCTGTTACCTGAAACACCATAAATGTATAAATGGCTTCTATTTGCGAAATAATTATTGAACTAAACGTTCCTGTCGTCTAAACACTACTGAAGATACAGCTGACTACTTCATCTAATCTGCTCTTCCTCCATCTAGCGGTCAATTAGAAAAACAAATATGAAGATTCCCTCCATCTAGTGGCCAATTAGAAAAAAGAAAAAAAAAATATCCTCCATCTAGCGGTTAATTAGAAACGAACATATTTTATTTAATAAACTCAATAAAAATGATAATATTTAGTTAATTTTTTAATATTATTTTTTTACTTGAATTTCATTAATTTAAATGATTTTTAAATCGGTGATGATACATTAATTACGTGTATAGTTTAACGGAGGGAGAGGAATGTCGGGGATACGCGTATTAACACCTTTAATCGAGGTTGCGGCCGAAGTTTTCATCTCTCAAACGCAACCTCTCTAATCAGAGAACGTACAACCTTCGATGACTTTTAATAAAATCGAATTATAAAACGTGAAATAATTCATGCGTTTCAGATTATTCTATTAACTCGATAAACCAGATCTATTGTCAAGGTAATCGCTACCTTATGGAAGATGATTATATCGAGATAAGAGCTTGATAAAGACGTACATACACTTCACATTGATATAATAAGAATTGTTTTAACGTTTCTATCTATGTAAATATTTTAAAATTGCCAATACGAATTGGCTTATCTACTGTTTGTATATTATCGTTATATAATTCAAAATTTAAAACAAGAATTTGGGTGTAGAAAATTTATTATTTGAAAGGAATCAGTTGTCAATAATTAAAGCGGATAAAGCTAGACAGTTAGTTATTGTAGATAACCAAAGTATAATGTAAAGACGCAATAAGTATATATCCGAGTATAGACTGGGCACTAATAAAATTAAATTTAGTGAAGTTACAATTAGAAAAATGGTTTATTAAATTAATTAGATTTGCTTATGTTAATAATTATTTTGAAATAAATGGTAAATATTACAGACAACTCAATATGTTAATTTCTTAGTCCGCGGCTCTTAAATGTTTGCGAGGCGTGAGAGGCGTTATTAGATTTGCTTATGTTAATAATTATTTTGAAATAAATAGTAAATATTATAGACAATTCAATACGTTAGTTTCTTAATCCACGGCTCATGTTTGCGAGGCGTGAACGCCCCTCACGTCTGCAAATATTTATGCAAGGCCTTATTAGCAACAACGACTTGGCATTTGTCCCGTTGCCAATGCAGTGCTACTGCTCCGAGTATAATAGATTTACACAATAAAAATTATTGTACGAACGTAATTCAGTTTAAATATTGACTAGAATTAACATTAAATATGTACTGTACAAATGTGTAAAATTTAATAGAACTGAAACCCATCAAATATATATTTNTTGTTTTTCACGTAAATATTGTCAAGCTTTAGATACTGTTCTATTTCACATTCTAATTCGGGTGCGTATTCAGACCTGAAGATGATCTGTTTAAGATTGAAAACATTAGTTCCTAATAAAAATACTTTACAACTATACAAAGGTTTTGTGGACATTGCGTTTCAACCCGTTCATTTGTATTGCTATAGAATTATTTAATTTTTTAATCATATAGTAAGCATAATTATCATAAGCATCTTTGTCTATGATATCTATAATTATTGCAAATGCAATTATCTCTAGAAAAGAAACTAAAGTATATGCAATAAGATTTGTTTTTTTTTCAGACATTGTTATAAATATTTTTATATATTTCGATTTTTTAACCAAATGTTCAAACCGTTTTAAATTCGAATTTATTATTGCATATTGGTTCAATTATAGAACGATTGTAAACATTCCAGAAAATTGATCAAATTAACAGTTTGATTCTCAGCGGTAGGTGTTATATAACAATTACTATGGTTGTTGAAATACTGAATATAAATGGTGTTTGCTGCAAAATCTGCACGGGCAAAGTCGTGGGTAACAGCTAGTTTAAAATATTATTTCTGGATTAATAATAGGTGATGAAAATTTTGAGTGTATTTATAAAATAAAAAACTCTAAAGATGCAACATTTTTTATTTCTGGACCTGGCTTTGGATGCCTTAAACATACAAATTTGTATGAAAATTTATCCAGTACATTTTATTTAGTATAATTCAAAACAAATTTTTTTAACTAGTCTAAAAACAAGTGGTCAATACGTTTCTTCTACTAGTTTACTATCTACAGTGATCCTATTCTTGAAAACTGAATTTACAGTATCTTTCTCGGAAACATCTACTAGGTAACTGACAGTACACACTAGATCATTTGACAAATGCAAACCAATGAGAATCTTTTGCTTCAAAGGCACTTTCTTAAAAACGGTGACGTAATTACGTGATAATATCTGCAAAAGAGCACCATCCGCATTATCCTTTTCGTGGCGTTTTACTTCAATTATATATCCTATATTTTCTTTTGTGATAGCAAGAATATCTAATCGAGGTGCACGCCCGATACAAACAGCCAATTCGGCCCTAACATCAGGAAAGTTTATTACATCAGATTTAATAATGTGATAAATATCACTTTTTAAGATGAAATGATTGGCTGGAAGAGACTGCAGATTATACAAAGCAGATGTACTTAATGCAAAACGTACATACATCTTCTTATCATTTCCTTTGAGTGCCCTCAAACTTTCTAGAAATGACTGAATCTTGTGAGGTTCAAACAAAGTTTTCTGTAACTTAAGTCGTGCAGAAATGAATGCGTTAATTAATTTGCTCTTAATTTCCTGATTCACACATTTTATGTTTCCAGAAGATGACTCAGTGTCCTCAGTAAGAAGAAAGTATCCAGACTGTGCAAAATATTGAAAGAATAAATCTACCATATCCTGTATGGGATCGTACGTGAAATGATTATTGAGAATTTTCAATTGAATGACGTGTTNGCGGCCGCGATTTCTGATATTATTTTTCTGCGAAAACTTCGTTGACCTTTGGAGACATCCTTAATATAAATAATTTTTATGGCCGTTAAATAAGAAATGTTTCTTTCACAAGAAATGTATAAAATTACAGTACTAAACAGACGATAGGTCGCCTAACTCGCCGTAGCGTGACGCTAGACGGCGAAAAATATATATTTAATTATAATAAAGTTACAATAAATTAAGTTAATATATAATTATATATACAGTACCTAATTTATATATAATTAATATATAATTATATGTACAGTACCTAATTTATATATAATTATATGAACAGACGATACTAAACTCAATTTATCCGCCTAAACGTCCATAGCGTGGCGCTACGGACAGCGGGAAAGTAGTTCGGCTGCCCGATGACGTTTTACGTATTTTAGGAGTTATTTTTACAGTTGTTTACGGATACTGCCACAATTTTTATAGGAATCATAACTATAGGGAACGGTTTTATAGGGGGATCTACTGTAATTCATGCGTTTCAGATTATTCTATTAACTCGATAAACCAGATCTATTGTCAAGGTAATCGCTACCTTCTCGAAGATGATTATATCGAGATAAGAGCTTGATAAAGATGTACAGTACATACACTTCACATTGATATAGTCTAATATGAATTGTTTTAACATTTCTATCTATGTAAATATTTTTAAATTGCCAATACGAATTGGCTTATCTACTGTTTGTATATTACCGTTATATAATTCAAAATTTAAAACAAGAATTTGGGTGTAGAGACGGAAATAAAAAAAAAAATTATTATTTGAGAGGAATCTCAGTTGTCAATAATTAAAGCGGATAAAGCTAAACAGTTAGTTATTGTAGATAACCAAAGTATAAAGTAAAGACGCAATAAGTATATATCCGAGTATAGACTGGGCACTAATAAAATTAAATTTAGTGAAGTTACAATTAGAAAAATGGTTTATTAAATTAATTAGATTTGCTTATGTTAATAATTATTTTGAAATAAATGGTAAATATTACAGACAACTCAATATGTTAATTTCTTAGTCCGCGGCTCTTAAATGTTTGCGAGGCGTGAGAGGCGTTCACGTCTCGCAAACATTTATGCAAGACCTTATTAGCAACAACGACTTGGCATTTGCCCTGTTGCCAATGCAATGCTATTACTCCAAGTATAATAGATTTACACAATAAAAATTATTGTAACGAACATAATTCAGTTTAAATATTGACTAGAATTAACATTAAATATGTACTGTACAAATGTGTAAAATTTAATAGAACTGAAACCCATCAAATATATATTTGTTAAAAAGAAATTGCGTTTTCATGAATTACAATGGGCGCTACATTTTCAGTAAGTGGCTACGTTATCTCTGGTTAATTCAATTTTTAGCTGTTTCCATCTTGTTGGCACTAAGACGATTTTTTTTCAACACCCATTGTTAAGTTCAATTGTAACACGTGTCAGGTGGGTTGATGTAATCGTATTCCTAATAATGCGGGGCGAGATTGTCCCGCCTAGAGCGGGAGGAATTGTGCACTTTCCTTTGGTGTGTCGAGTCAGTGCTGACCGGGGTGGTTACCAGAGTGTATAGCTGTGTGGCTGGTCAAGAAACAGTGTTGTGATTATAAATTAATTATCGGGTGCCTGAGTGTTGCTCGCTTGTGGAGTGCCAAAGTGTTACTCGCTTGTTTGAGAAATTAACGTTCAAATTGTGTTGTTATGTTGTGTAGGAACTGTGTACTGTTTTTAGACTGTGTAAACGGGAACATTTTACATCACAATTTTTACATGATTTTCTGGTCTGTCGAGGCGGATGGAGCGGATGGATGGAATAAAGATAGTGTTGAATGCAGTGGAGTAAATTGTATAGAGACGAACTTTCGGTTAGAGTGAAGGTCTACCTCGAGTTGGACGTTGGACTATTGCTTTAGTTAAAGGATCTCTTGCTTTAGTTGTTCAGGTACGATATTTCTGGTGTATTAAAAATGGATCTAAAACATTGTTTATAAAACAGAGGACTGCCAATAGTAGTCTTACTACACACTAAGAGAGAAAATTCTGGGGAATGTTGAAGATTCAGATAGCGTGCAACTCGATCTGTACCGTTCGAAATTGGGTGCTATTGCTAACGACTTAAAGGAAGTCTTTGAACTCTTTGATATTTGTAAGGAGGACAAAATGGAACAATTTAATTAATTAAAACATCTATAAACATACACTTGGCTTCGTATTCACAGTATTATTATGATTATGGAAGGGTAATCAAAATAATGAAAGTAATGCGTAAGATGCGATACAAATCGACATACAAAGTACATTATTTTGAAAGTAAATTATTTAATATAAAATTTGAATTTGGAATAAAAAATATTCTACAGAATTCTGAAATAACAATGCAGAGGTAAAGCAATTTGGTGAACAAATGAAAGATATTTTCAAGGACTCAAATTCAGCATTTTATTTTCTGCTGTAGAACAAGTAGAAAGTGTAAATCATTTATGGAATTATACAATACGAAGGAAATGGCAATCGAAAATCCATAAATAACTTACAGTCGACCCCCCTATAACGTGGGTTCCTATAACGGAAATTCCTATAATGTAGCGAAAAAATTGTATCAATATTCTTATAAAGGAACTCCTAAATCGTCGTCGCCGACTCGTGTCGCGACAAGATTGGTAGAATCTGGACCAATAGTGGATGAGCAGCCGAATTACTTTCCTCCGTCCTGCGCCACGCTACGGAGAGTTTAGGCGGCTAAATTGAGTTTGCTATCGTCTGTACAGTATTATATATAAATTATATATAAATTAGGTACTGTACATATAATTATATATTAATTATATATAAATTAGGTACTGTATATATANATGCAAACCAATGAGAATCTTTTGCTTCAAAGGCACTTTCTTAAAAACGGTGACGTAATTACGTGATAATATCTGCAAAAGAGCACCATCCGCATTATCCTTTTCGTGGCGTTTTACTTCAATTATATATCCTATATTTTCTTTTGTGATAGCAAGAATATCTAATCGAGGTGCACGCCCGATACAAACAGCCAAATCGGCCCTAACATCAGGAAAGTTTATTACATCAGATTTAATAATGTGATAAATATCACTTTTTAAGATGAAATGATTGGCTGGAAGAGACTGCAGATTATACAAAGCAGATGTACTTAATGCAAAACGTACATACATCTTCTTATCATTTCCTTTGAGTGCCCTCAAACTTTCTAGGAATGACTGAACCTTGTGAGGTTCAAACAGAGTTTTCTGTAACTTAAGTCGTGCAGAAATGAATGCATTAATTAATTTGCTCTTAATTTCCTGATTCACACATTTTATGTTTGCAGAGAATGACTCAGTGTCCTCAGTAAGAAGGAAGTATCCAGACTGTGCAAAATATTGAAAGAATAAATCTACCATATCCTGTATGGGATCGTATGTGAAATGATTATTGAGAAGGTTTTTCAATTGAATGACGTGTTCAATCTCTAACTTTGACACTACAGTAATAGAATGCCCCAGGGTAAAATCTTTCAGAACAGTGTTGACAACATCATAAATAACTTTATATCCAAAAAAGGATCCAAGTTTACTTGAACCAACTGTATCGATCCAGTAACAACGTGCTGTTTCTTTATGTACTATATGGACATGAGATTTCTATATTTTTATTTGAACAGTTTTATAAAAAAATTTTATATGAGAAAACAAAATTTTTTTTTCTGTTGTATGGTTCCGGTCCACTTCTAGAACCTCACATCACTATCAACTCTGAGAAATCATAAGTTGGCACTCTCTCAAGTCAGAAAGTTGACACATATGAGCTTATGAGGTCATGATCAGGTTTTTTTTTACTCGTTTGATTCTCACATTGTCTAAGGAGTGAAATTACAATTTCAATCTTGATAGATGAAAATAGACTTAATAAACTGCCATTTTATTTAGTAATTATTTAGTCCTGATTTAGTCTTTGCAGCCTGTTAAAGGAATCTAGTTGTTCACTTGATATTTACTGTTTTACTCAGCATTACATTCAGCTTGGGCATACTTTTATTTTGTGTATAGAACATTAAAAATCACTAAACATACACAAATAGTTTTGATTCAAGTGTTCTAATTTCAATACCAGTTTGTATTTTATTCTGTAATCAGTGCTGATGTTAACTCATATACAGTCAACGTTTTAGTAATTAAAAAAGTAATTGCTATTGAGTATACCAATTACATTTTTTAATTACTAAAACGTCAATTTAGTAGTTGACTAAATTTTTTTATAACAAAAAAGTCCATAAAACCTTTGTATCTCCAGTTGTAAAATATTTTTATTAGCAACTAACATTTTCGATCTTAAACGGATCTTCAGGTCTGAATATACAACCAAATTAGAACGTGAAATGGAACNACGTGTCAGGTGGGTTGATGTAATCGTATTCCTAATAATGCGGGGCGAGATTGTCCCGCCTAGAGCGGGAGGAATTGTGCACTTTCCTTTGGTGTGTCGAGTCAGTGCTGACCGGGGTGGTTACCAGAGTGTATAGCTGTGTGGCTGGTCAAGAAACAGTGTTGTGATTATAAATTAATTATCGGGTGCCTGAGTGTTGCTCGCTTGTGGAGTGCCAAAGTGTTACTCGCTTGTTTGAGAAATTAACGTTCAAATTGTGTTGTTATGTTGTGTAGGAACTGTGTACTGTTTTTAGACTGTGTAAACGGGAACATTTTACATCACAATTTTTACATGATTTTCTGGTCTGTCGAGGCGGATGGAGCGGATGGATGGAATAAAGATAGTGTTGAATGCAGTGGAGTAAATTGTATAGAGACGAACTTTCGGTTAGAGTGAAGGTCTACCTCGAGTTGGACGTTGGACTATTGCTTTAGTTAAAGGATCTCTTGCTTTAGTTGTTCAGGTACGATATTTCTGGTGTATTAAAAATGGATCTAAAACATTGTTTATAAAACAGAGGACTGCCAATAGTAGTCTTACTACACACTAAGAGAGAAAATTCTGGGGAATGTTGAAGATTCAGATAGCGTGCAACTCGATCTGTACCGTTCGAAATTGGGTGCTATTGCTAACGACTTAAAGGAAGTCTTTGAACTCTTTGATATTTGTAAGGAGGACAAAATGGAACAATTTAATTAATTAAAACATCTATAAACATACACTTGGCTTCGTATTCACAGTATTATTATGATTATGGAAGGGTAATCAAAATAATGAAAGTAATGCGTAAGATGCGATACAAATCGACATACAAAGTACATTATTTTGAAAGTAAATTATTTAATATAAAATTTGAATTTGGAATAAAAAATATTCTACAGAATTCTGAAATAACAATGCAGAGGTAAAGCAATTTGGTGAACAAATGAAAGATATTTTCAAGGACTCAAATTCAGCATTTTATTTTCTGCTGTAGAACAAGTAGAAAGTGTAAATCATTTATGGAATTATACAATACGAAGGAAATGGCAATCGAAAATCCATAAATAACTTACAGTCGACCCCCCTATAACGTGGGTTCCTATAACGGAAATTCCTATAATGTAGCGAAAAAATTGTATCAATATTCTTATAAAGGAACTCCTAAATCGTCGTCGCCGACTCGTGTCGCGACAAGATTGGTAGAATCTGGACCAATAGTGGATGAGCAGCCGAATTACTTTCCTCCGTCCTGCGCCACGCTACGGAGAGTTTAGGCGGCTAAATTGAGTTTGCTATCGTCTGTACAGTATTATATATAAATTATATATAAATTAGGTACTGTACATATAATTATATATTAATTATAAATAAATTAGGTACTGTATGTATACAGTAGAACCTCGATTATCCGGACCTCCATTATCCGGATTTCGATTATCCGGATTGTTCAAAATAAAGAAAAATTTTAGGAATTTGCTGATTTGCACTTGGCGAATTACGATACTGTTTATGTACGTGATGGAATGCATAATTTTTTTTTTTTTGTTTCAACAACGTCTCACCCAGAACAGTGGCCTAAACTCTTAAATATATTTTGCGTCATAATAAAAATATAACTTGACATACGTAGTTATAAATAATTTATATTCAAATTACATCATTTCTATGACCAAGGGCGGCGTATGGGCAACGTGGGCCACCATCTATGCCTTGCTGTCCGAAGAGCCTCGCGCCTCAAAGATTTATGCATTACTTAAAAGCAGTGAAAGCGACGAAAATTTTTAATAAAACGATAAATAGTTTGCATATTTATGAATAAAAATTTGACAGTTTCAACTGCTTTTTATTTTATAAAATCCGTCTTCTTCCGCCACCAGAGGGCCTTTTAACCCGTCGGCACGCGCGTGCTCCATCAAATTTAAATTACGCGCGCTCGGTCAATTAGGCACCAATTTAAAATATTAATTAATAAAGATTTAGCGCCGAAAAACGGTTACTTTCACTTTCATCCAGTTCTACGATATGTTTGTAGTCGAATTTAGTCAAAAAACTTTAATTTTGTTGTAATTTTGTTGATGATTTTAACTTTTTAATATTAGAAGGTAATTAGCATAAATTAAAAAGTGTTGTGTTTCATCTTCGCTCCCGTTTAAGTTTATAGTCCCAGATACGCGCTGATGTTTGGATTTACTTCTACTGGTGTTTCCGCTTTTATTTTACCCTCGTCCGTTTTGGTTACAGACGATGGGAAGACGGGCGTCACGTGATCGCTTACCTCACTTTTTACCACAGAAATTACCGTACCTTAAAAGTTTTATTTTTTTTCTCGATTTTAGTTATTATTAGCTAACTGTTTTTGATAGATTCTCATATATATGTGTTTTCTGGAGTTGCAGATATTTTTTTTATTCAGTTTCACGAATTTATGTTTTTTTATTCGCATTTTATATATATAATATAAGAAAATTAAAAAATTAATTAAATGTAATCAGAAATGCTAAACTATAAGTACGCTGTGTGTTAGAGTACTATTGCGAATAGATATAGTCAATTATTTTGTAAACATATTTGTTATTTTAATTTTCATAAATTATTTAACTTGATGCAACGCGACGCGCTCAGAATCGATCACTTACAGTCGCGCGTTATTTAAGATGGCGGCGGGACCCGAGTTAATTACTTCTTCATTTCAGATGTTAATTAGATAGTGCTATTTTAACGAAATTTTAGACATAGTGTATGTTTATTATAATTAATAAATTTATATAAGAATAATATATATTACTGACTGTAGNAATTTAATAGAACTGAAACCCATCAAATATATATTTGTTAAAAAGAAATTGCGTTTTCATGAATTACAATGGGCGCTACATTTTCAGTAAGTGGCTACGTTATCTCTGGTTAATTCAATTTTTAGCTGTTTCCATCTTGTTGGCACTAAGACGATTTTTTTTCAACACCCATTGTTAAGTTCAATTGTAACACGTGTCAGGTGGGTTGATGTAATCGTATTCCTAATAATGCGGGGCGAGATTGTCCCGCCTAGAGCGGGAGGAATTGTGCACTTTCCTTTGGTGTGTCGAGTCAGTGCTGACCGGGGTGGTTACCAGAGTGTATAGCTGTGTGGCTGGTCAAGAAACAGTGTTGTGATTATAAATTAATTATCGGGTGCCTGAGTGTTGCTCGCTTGTGGAGTGCCAAAGTGTTACTCGCTTGTTTGAGAAATTAACGTTCAAATTGTGTTGTTATGTTGTGTAGGAACTGTGTACTGTTTTTAGACTGTGTAAACGGGAACATTTTACATCACAATTTTTACATGATTTTCTGGTCTGTCGAGGCGGATGGAGCGGATGGATGGAATAAAGATAGTGTTGAATGCAGTGGAGTAAATTGTATAGAGACGAACTTTCGGTTAGAGTGAAGGTCTACCTCGAGTTGGACGTTGGACTATTGCTTTAGTTAAAGGATCTCTTGCTTTAGTTGTTCAGGTACGATATTTCTGGTGTATTAAAAATGGATCTAAAACATTGTTTATAAAACAGAGGACTGCCAATAGTAGTCTTACTACACACTAAGAGAGAAAATTCTGGGGAATGTTGAAGATTCAGATAGCGTGCAACTCGATCTGTACCGTTCGAAATTGGGTGCTATTGCTAACGACTTAAAGGAAGTCTTTGAACTCTTTGATATTTGTAAGGAGGACAAAATGGAACAATTTAATTAATTAAAACATCTATAAACATACACTTGGCTTCGTATTCACAGTATTATTATGATTATGGAAGGGTAATCAAAATAATGAAAGTAATGCGTAAGATGCGATACAAATCGACATACAAAGTACATTATTTTGAAAGTAAATTATTTAATATAAAATTTGAATTTGGAATAAAAAATATTCTACAGAATTCTGAAATAACAATGCAGAGGTAAAGCAATTTGGTGAACAAATGAAAGATATTTTCAAGGACTCAAATTCAGCATTTTATTTTCTGCTGTAGAACAAGTAGAAAGTGTAAATCATTTATGGAATTATACAATACGAAGGAAATGGCAATCGAAAATCCATAAATAACTTACAGTCGACCCCCCTATAACGTGGGTTCCTATAACGGAAATTCCTATAATGTAGCGAAAAAATTGTATCAATATTCTTATAAAGGAACTCCTAAATCGTCGTCGCCGACTCGTGTCGCGACAAGATTGGTAGAATCTGGACCAATAGTGGATGAGCAGCCGAATTACTTTCCTCCGTCCTGCGCCACGCTACGGAGCGGCTAAATTGAGTTTGCTATCGTCTGTATAGTATTATATATAAATTAGGTACTGTGCATATAATTATATATTAACTTAATTTATTGTAACTTTATTATAATTATATATATAATTTCAGCCGTCTAGCGCTACACTACAGAGAGTTTAGGCTAGTAAGTTGAGTTTATTATCGTCTGTACAGTATGTAAATTAGGTACCGTAAGTCTAATACAGCACTAATTTTACACATGTGAAAGAAACATTTTTTATTTAACGGCCATAAAAATTATTTATATTAATGATGTCTCCAAAGGTCAAGTTATTTTTCTGCGAAAAATTCGTTATCAGATATCGCCGCCGCCGTTTCTTGCGCTGTTTCTTCTTATTTCATTTCATTGCTGATACAGGAGTGTTATTGCCATTCGCTTATCATTCCAGAAGAAACAGTGAGGAAGAGTTGGTCTTATAGAAGACGACCAATCCGAGTAAGACAGGAGAGAGGTCACGAAGCAACCAAAGCTGGCCTTATAGGAGACGACCCTCGCGAGAAAGGGAGATAGAAATGCCTTCCGGGAGGACTTGGAGGGGAAGCTGGCCCCTATTCAGGCGTCATTGGCAAGGAGGAAAACCCGGAAAAAACTCCCGCTGCCAGCTCGTCCGAGTGAGGCGCGAACCTCCGATCGAACTCCGGTGTTTAGGGTCTGGTCACCACTATCAAGCGGAGACGGAGTCCACTCGGCCGCCGGTGGGCTTCTTGCGCTGTTCCGCGACGAAAACAAGCTTGAACAACGGCGTAGTCGAACGGTGCACACTCGGTAAGTAATCCTACAATTTTTTTGTTTATAGCACAGTTTATACGGATTATTCCCAAAAAATTATACGTGTTTTGGAAATGTAGAGTGGAATTAGTCTAGAATCGGTTAATTTTATAGAAGAAAACCTTTCAAACAGCCTTAGTCCGTAAACTTCACACGTGTCGGGCTGCGATTGGCTCATGTATTTAATGATTCCTACAACGTAAAATTCGATAAGTGTGGAACGTATCTAAGCGTTATAGGGGGGGTCTACTGTAAATGGTTGTATTCCTATTTATACAGAAAGATACTTAGATTAAGAATTTCAATTTATTTGATCAAGAATATAACTTAACAAAAGCAAAGGACATTTTATAACTCAAAATCGCAAACATTTCCCTATTTACGTAATTTAATAACGTAATTCGTTATAAATATTAGAAACGCTTACCAAATTAAACAAATGTAATAATATTGCACGAACCGTTTAGTCTATCGAAACAAAACTCCGAATCGGATTCTGATTGCTATTTGTTCGAGAAGAAATGGATGCAATTATGGAAAATGGATTACTTATTGAAGTTTTCGAATAACAATTTTAAGTAACTTCTGATTTGTAGAAACTTAGATTTATAAGAAATTAAATGTTTAAAGTCTACCCATTACGGTTAATTAAAGACGTTCTTATCATCTCTAGATCAATCCAATTATATCCTTCAGATTCTGGTATAGGAATGAACTTTCAACCACTTTTATCTGCAGAAGTCTTCGGATTGGATATCCCGAAACCATGCAAATGCCGAGAGCCGAAAGAACAACCATTCGCTAAGCATTTTAGAATTTATATGCACCTTGTCGAGCGTTTCTTGTGGTTTTCTGTCTTACTACTAATAATGAAGATAACAACTTCGAAAGCTTTTTGCTCAAAATCCTTTCATCTTTTCGGAAACGAAGCACTTTATGCCAAAATCGTCTTTTTAGACTATTTTAAGCGACATAACTTGCTGTTTATGTCGCTTTTCAGTTCAGTATTCTGAGAAGAAGAAAAATATATGTCCATTATTTGAAGAGCCAATACGACGGCGAAGAAGATTTTTTTCACAGAAGTGAAAGATATATATTCATTTTCCTGGCATTCTTTGTATTTATTTTCGTATCACTTTTTGCAATATTTTTATTTGTCAAGTTATTTTCCTATAGCCAGAGTAATGCACGATGATAAAATAATGTTAGGCTGCACAATAGTCATTCAATTATGGTTATCTTATACGTTGTCATACGTATGCTACGTGTTGCTGTTCTTCGCATTCGGTTCGATAATAATAGCAAAACCATTTATGGAAATCTCCAAAGAATTAGAAAATGCAAACCGAGCAACCAGATCGTTCTTGCAAAATCTGATGGAGAAACATTTAGAATTATGGGAATTCATTCAAGAAATAAACGAAAAATGGAATATTCTTTTTCCTGTTATATATATAAATTTTGTGTACGAATCCAGTTTTTCTTATATGGAGCTCTTTTCGCTAAGATACCTATCGTCCTACGATTAGCTGTATCTGGTTTTGCATCGATTCTTTTATTTGGATTATTGTCAGTGTCTTGGGCACTTTTTGTCATTCACATTGATTGTAAGTATTACGTAATAGTAATTAAGTTTTTCTGAAAATAGTTTTTAAATGTTTAAAAATTCATTAATTTTTTCAGGTATACGATCATTTCATTTCAATTGAGAAATTCTATTCAGAACCCCTCTCCTTGGAGTATAAATACAAAGTATTGTATTATTCTGCTTTTAATTCTTCTGAATAATTATTATTTATTATAAATATTCATTTCAGGTAATTGAATTCATGAAGAAATTTGGAGGTAGATCTTTTGGAGTATCCATTGGAGGATTCTTTTATGTTAAAAAGAACTTTCTTATTCGGGTCAGCAGAATAGTTTCTAAAATATTCGTGATAAATAGATCATTCATTACTAACTAATAATATTATTATATTTGTTATTGTTATCAGTAATGAGCAGATAGTATGGCCAATATGATTACTTGAACAGTGTACTGAACTGGGACTGTAAACCGATTGGGGTAGAAAATACCAGGAATTTTTTCTTGTTTACTTTGAAACCCGGATACGTCCGGGACTATACTTCACTATTCCATCTATATATATATTATATATATATATATATATATATATATATACAGAATATATAGTAATATGTTTAAGTCTATACTACTGTGATTTATATACAGTAGTACCTCCATTATCCGGATTTTCGATTATCCGGATTGTTCAAAATAAACAAAAATTTTACGAATTTGCTGATTTGCACTTGGCGAATTACGACACTGTTTATGTACGTGATGGAATGCATAACTTTTTTTGTTTCAACAACGTCTCACCCAGCACAGTGGTCGTAAACTCAAATATATTTTACGTCATAATAAAAATATAACTTGACATACGTATTTATAAATAATTTATATTCAAATTACATCATTTCTATGACCAAGGGCGGCGTAAGGCATGGACGACGTGGGCCACCGCCTATGCCTCGCGGTCCGAAGGGCCTCGCGCCTCGAAGGTTTATGCATTACTTAAAAGCCGCGAACGCGACGAAAAAATTTTACTCGTCATAAAACGATAAATAGTTTGTCAAATTTTTATTCATAAAAATGCAGTTTCAACTGCTTTTTATTTTATAAAATCCGTCTTCTTGCGCCACCAGAGGGCCTTTTAAACAATAGGTAGTCTGTTAGCGTTGGTCAGTAGTAGTCCAAATTCAATACGAACGTTTGTTTCTTGAAAATTTGATCACGATTTAAATACAGTATTTACTTTTAATATTACCGATATGTCATCGAAAAGGAAACGTGTTGTATTATCATTAAAAGACAAATTAAAGTATTTGTTTCGATTATCCGGATTTTTCCTTATCCGGACTACCTTCATTCCCAATTAGTCCGGATAATCGAGGTTCTACTGTATATTGCATACTATATTAATAGAGTATGTTTTGTAGTTTACTACAGAGCATATACTCTTATTTATACCAAACTGTAGTAAAATATTTAAATTTTATTTATTTAACTAGTAAGAAATTCTTTTCTTTCCTATAACTAAACATTTTTACGTATTTTTTTAGGTAATGAGTGGATTTTATTCAGTTTTCTCAACGCTGATTCAGCTTACCTGAGTGCTTGACCAAAAGAGTTGCTCTTCAAAAATTTCTAGAAGTGACGAAAACATCCCAACGATTAATGCAACGATTTCTTATAATATATAAATATACTGTATTATAAAAAATATCATAATGATATTTTATAAAATACATTTAATCATTTTATTAATAATAAAAAGACCTTTTCTGTTTAAACAACTTATGACGCCCAAAATTAAATGTATCAAGTCGCATCAGATTCAGAATCATCTTCCTGTTCGTCGAGACAAACTCAGTTCATCAGAGTCAGAATCACTCGGTTTAATAGATTCAATTCTGATTCGTTTGAATTATTGGTAATTTTGCACCAAATTATTTTTCTACCTTTTTGTAACCGATATAACTGACTGACAAGAAAAATGTAAATTGAAACACCTGTAACACTAGGCAATACCATCTCAACGTGTTAAAACTTGATATACATACAAGATCCTTAAGGAAAACGAAAGAAGACTCGATGCCACGTGCGAATTCTTCTCACTTAATTAACACAAAATGCTAAGAGAGGTTATCGGTAATTTTAATCTCGGGCCTGTTTTTGCATTGTAGATGACAGCACTGAGTTCTTTTGTATTGTTATTTCGGAACATCATCTGGGATCAGTTGTTTCGGGTGAACTATTTAGAAAACTCCACGTTATTGGAGATTGTTGTTCTCGTTCGTCATTCCGTGTTTTTCTCTTTTTCTTCCTCACGAAAATAGTGTTTAGGAAAAATGATTTTAGAGAATTAATTGATCGGTCAATTAACTTATATTGTGTAACTTTCTGTGTCGTGATGAAATCCTGTCGTCCATCTCTATCCTTATAAATGCACGCATCGCGTAAAAAGTTTTATATTGTTTATCAAAATATTCTCTTATAATGTTAGGAAATTGGATTTATTACTATAAATAATAAAATTCATTGAAAATCTGTAATCAATAAAGCAGGAAATACAGTGGAACCCCGGTTAACGAACTTAATCTGTTCCGCGACTCCGTTCGTTAACTGAATTGTTCGTTAACCGAAGCAATTTTTCCTATAGAAATTAATGCAAATGCAATTAATCCGTTCTAGTCTCCGAAATTTTTGTGATTTAATTTGTAATATACAGTAATTTTCTTTGATGAAAATGTAGGAAAACGTAGTATCTATCATTACAGCAACAAACATGTAAACTTTGTTTAATAAAATAGCACTGTACATACCTTCGTTTGTTGTAGTTGGTGGCAGAAAAGTGGATATATACGAACCTTAATGCTTAGAAGGGGAATCCCCTCCAAAAAAATAACGGGTAGCACTTCATCGGAAGATTCTTCGAGTCGAAGTCTCTTTCGGTAAAAAAAATGCACCAATGGCTAAGTGGTCTTCGTATCTTGAACACGGGGAATTCGTTCATGGGTTCGCACCTCGCTCAGATGGGCTGACCACATGGAGTTTTCCGGGTTTTCTCCACGTCTGTAACGCCTAAATAGAGGCCAGTTTTCCTTAAAAACACCTTCCAGAAAGCATTCCCCCTAGGCAGATCGCCCAAGTGTTGCGTTGCCGTAACTTAACAAACAAACAAACTCTTTCCGTAAGGAACAAGAAATTGATTGTCTTATTTTTTTAATCAAAATTTTCTCAAATGCGATAGCGCGTTGTCGTTTTCTATTGCCACTAGGACTTTTTTCTTTCTTGGATGTCATATTGATTAAATATATAAATCACAAAACTGAAAAAAGTATAGTACAAACACTCGAAAAAGCAATGCTTAAATCGCGCGTGCCTAACACCAACTAAAATTTGACACAAAATACCGTTACGTTCGTTATCCGAATTTTGTTCGTTATCCGAGACAAAATTTTTGCAAAATAAAAGTTCGTTAACCGATTTGGTCGTTAACCAGGACGTTCGTTAACCGGGGTTCCACTGTAACTAAATCAGTTCTAATCGTATCTTTTCACCTTCGCATTAATTTATATATTTATTTCAATGTCAAAATACTGGAAATAAATAAGTTTATTTATTTATAAATTCTAAAAAATAAAACAACTGCTTTTAAAATATCTTAATTAATTAATTAATTAAATTAGTATAAACTTATAGAAGTTACAAATTAAATTTTTTGAACAATTATTAATATAAAAATACTAAATATAAAGCAGTATTCACGTATATGATTTTCTTATACCAAACATTGCTATAGTGAGATATATGATGTATATAAAATGGTCCAAAAGTTGGTTAACTAGGCTATCTGCCAGAAGTTTCGTCAAATTTATAAGAAATACAGTATTCGATTCAGACAGAAAAATATCCTTGAAAACGGTTAACCGATTTTTGAGTTTCTTGTGTCTATTTTTATAAATTGAAAACTCTCGTTGATATATTTAGATAAGTAAGTATTTAATCTCAAAAACACAACCGTACTAAATAATTGACAAATGAACAAGTGCAAGGGGGAGCAAACATTTATGCGTCGTGGTCTAAAAAGCTATGGCAATGCCAAAATCTCCAAAAACATTGCTTCGGCTCTGATCACATACGCAATTACAGTAGAGCGTCGATTATCCGAAAGAATTCCAGTCGGCAAATTTAAATTTTTGCCAGTGCTGTGGCGCTGCAATCTTTGTCTATGTCTTGGGCTACTCAAATATTTTACGTTTTTGATACTAGATCAACTTCTAAAGAATATATTTTTTTGGTTTATATTTTTCAATATATTTTGTTTGTACAAAATAAAAAAATAATTTTTCACGATACAACAGTTTTCGTTAGGCTTAACATCGACGAAAATTCAACGCGAAGCGACACGCAACGGAGAAAAATTTCAACATGGGATAGGTTAATATATTTCTTCGTACATAATCGGTTATCCGAAATATCGGTTTTTTTTCCCCGAACAACCCCAGTCCCAAATTGATTCGGATAATCGACGCTATACTGTATTAATTTATAACAGTAAAATATATCTTTTGTTTTCCAGGAATTTCTTGTTCGGTACTGGAAAATTTTTAGAAAATAAATCAGCAAATTACATAAATAAAAAAATCATTGTCAAATGTCAACTTTAATTCTGCTAAATTATATATTTGTAAAACAATTCGGTGTAGATTCGAGTTTTTATAACAAAATCTACATAACAGATGGCGCCACATACAATTTTACTTATTTATTTTGATTAATAACAAAAATGTTATTTTTTATAATAGTCTAAAATTTATTTTAAAATATTTAAAAAATGTTTAAGCATAAGGTATGTCGTTCTTTCGATTGTTATTAATGCGCTCGTTTAACGCTGCAAACACGATGCCACTAACTTATCCTGTGTAACGTGAAAAGTAGCCTATGGAGAGAGACTGGATTGTACTCTTGCGCCACTAATTAATGTTTAGTAATATTAATAAAGAAGAATTGTTTATGTACATATACGTATATGTTAGTAATATGGCTTTATAACAGTACTTGTACCGTAAGTTGATTGAGATTTTCCTATTAAAACCACGAGTCGCCATCTGTTGTCTAGAAGAGCAATGTACATTCATTCATTCATTCATTATTTATTGTACATATAAATATATATATATACAGGCCGGCCCCGCAGAAAGCATTACCGGCTAAACTCAATACAATAGCAATGCTCAGAAGTACTGTACATGTTATACACAATAGACTAATGATGANTAATAAAAAACTTTTAAGACATCAACAACATGGAATTATGAATAAAAATCATATGGTAACAACTTATATTCAAAATAAAGTTTCTCTCTCTCCATTTTATGACAAAAAAATTTATTTTAGATAATGGTATAGATGTAAAATCCTTTGGACACTATTGTGTTTATTTTTAAAAAAATGATAAAACTTACATATTAGAAATAAATTAATTATTATTATTATTTTATTATAAAAATTGTATATTTTAAATATCTTTCTGAAAAAGCAAAATTACCTAAAAAGTATGGCGTGGGATATGATTTATTTAGTACAGAGAATTATATTATTAAAAATAAAAAACAAAAATTAAATATTTATCGATTTAGCTATACAAATTTCCAAAAATTGTTATGGAAAAATAGTGGAAAAATCATCATTGTTTTTAAAACATAATATATTAATCAATGCAAGTGTTATTGATTCTGATTACAGAGAGAACATTGGAATATTAATAAATAAATTTGGAGATGATGACTTTATAATAAAAGAAAGGGATGTAATAGCTCAAATTATTTTAGAAAAAACCTACCATCCAATGCTATTGGAAAAATGTTTTTTAAAAGCTCTTGAGAAATGTACAAAAAATTTTAGTAGAAATAATATCATAGAAGAAAGTTATGTAAAAAATATAATTGAAATTAGTGATGATGAATGTAAAAAAAATGTCGATGATAATGATGATGAAAAATAATTGTTATTGTAACGATGAAATTCTTTGTTGTGCTAAAGTTTAAAACATCAATATATGTTAACATCTACTCCTCCTGATTTAACGTTATAAAACTGTATAGTTAAAATATATTGTGATGAATTTGTATTCGAATAAAAAAATGTAAACCAATTTTGTAATCAAATAAAGAATTGTTTTATATTCAATTACAAAATATATAGCCTATATATATATCTAACTGGTTATTTTTTCCTTTTAGACATACAAACACCACTATGCCAATTGATTGGGAAAAATATTCTTCATTACCAGTAGATAAAAATAGTTTTCATTATTTTAAAGAATTTGTAAACTGGGGAATAATACGTTAAAGATTTAGTTTAAGTCGGTAATTTATTTATGACTTTGCTGATAAATTAAATTAAGACTACATATGGAAAAATTAGAAATTTCCAATTTCATTTATTGAAAGAAATATTAGGGGAGATCGGGGCAACTTCGGCATGCGGGGCAAGTTTGTCAAGCGCTTTTTTTAAAAAACAAATTAAAAGGAGACTTTGGTTATAGGTTAGGCAGTTGAGTTTTATTGGTATCTTGTTGAGTGTAGTGTTTTTATTGTTCTCCAACAAGCGTAGTTGAATTATCAAGCAAATTTTCATTTTCGTTGAATTCCATATAATATTTTTTTTCCATTTATATTGAATTGGCAGGTTCTGTTATAATTCCATGATAACGAAAGTTACTTTTCCTGTTAGAAGGATGTAACTTCAACTTATTCACGTGGCCAGATCGTGGCTTGGCATTCTGTTCTCGGGGTTGTACTTAATGTTTCGAAATCATGACTAGCGGGGTAAGATCGGCAACATAAAGCCACATTAGAAGCAAAGGATAAAAATCAAACAGATGATAAATGAAAACATGTTTGCATTTGTTATTCATGTATATATGTCTTTGAACTTGCATTTCGTTGTAATAATATTAAATGGGTGTTGGATTTGTATTTCTTTGTTTTAATAGTGAATTCCAACTTATACATTGTTAATAACATAATTTTATATACGTGCCTATCTTGCCCCATTACTGTTGCCCCTATACCCGGGGCAACTTCGTCAATTTCTCTCTTCTTGTAAAGTTGTAATTATTTTAATTATTTTTATTTCCAAACTGATTTTAACCAGTTCTATAGTAAGGTAACATTCCAATAGACAATATGCAAAGCTTTTTTTTCAGTTTACAGCAGTATTTATTACACAAAATTTAAGTAAAGCTTAACATGCCGATCTTGCCCCGATCTCCCCTAAATATGCAGAATGAAAATTAATTTCTCAGTATCAATCATTAAATTAGCAATTCATTACTAAATGCAGTTACTCTATTGATCGGAAAAAAAAGAAAGAGAAAAGTAAAAGTTAAAGATTGAGAACTTCGAAATAACTAATTATTAATATTTATACAAACTTAAATCCAAAAAATCATCTGTAGAGAGCCATTTCAATTATTTTAGTTATACTCTGAATGATACTAATCGGAAGACAGCTCTCCAAGTCCTGTTTAGATCCTTTAAACGTTTCCCTATCGATTTACTTAAAATAATCTCTTACCAGAACTCTATCGAGGAACGTTATTGGAGAATTGTCTGTCATAATAATCTATCGATTCAGACCTCTTTTTTTTTAATGTTATTTTTAATATCCGTGGATAGTCTTCTCACTTCCATTACTATTCTTGCACGTCGATCTTCTAAAATACAACACTTGTTTAATTGTTTGAACAACCTCCTCTTCTGGCTAATTAACTTTGTTGTATTTCTTGAGATAATTTCTGCCAAAAATGTCTTTCGCTTTATCTTGGTTTTCTTATTTAGTGTTATTATGAGAATATATTTATTAATGAAAATCTTCAGTTTATCCTGAAAGTAATCCGCCAATTGGTCAACAGAAAGATCTGAGCTGATAACAAGCTGACAGTACATTACGTAAACAATGTGTTGACGTATTATTTATTTTCCCACGTGTTTTTAACTAATTACCACCTATTTCCGTATCTTTCCACGGGAGAAAGAAAACTATAGGCGTATGATCCGACAATAAGTCCTGATAAATTAAAATTTATGACTCACTAATATTGGTTAACCCAAAGTCAATCAAGGAGTGAGTATCTTTATCAAATTCGGTCTGCAACATCAGTCAAAAGTGATATATTTTCAGAAAAGCAAAAGTTTAACAAGTCACAATTTCTACTATCGCATTCTTTTGAAAGGGAACGACATACAAGTCTTCTATGCTGTAGTTACCATCATATATAGTTTTTACTTTTGCTACTCCAAGGGATTTTAAAATGTCTCTTGTGTACATTCGAAAGGCTAGTACCTATCGAAAAACCTTTACGTAGATCTATATTAAAATTGCCGATGATAACTAACTTATAGTTCCTTAATTTAGTAATATTGAAATGAATTATAAAATTTAGTACATCGAAAAATAAACAGTTTTCATCCTATCAATAGATGCGGGTAAAAACCTCTGAACGATGTGGAGGATTCGCACCTGAGAAACGAGCTGACCACATGGTGCTTTCTAGGTTTTCCTCGTGCATCAAACACCTAAATAAGCTCCATTTTCCACACAAACATTTCTAAACATCTCGATTAAATAAATTCAGTGGAATTGGCAACACCATTATCACAGTTTTTCGAAAACGAAATCGCTTGTAATTTCATCATTCCAGAAAACACAGAATGTAATGTTTTCGCCATCTAAAAATTTAAAATAACTTATATATATTTTTGTGTAATAAATAAATTGTTACGAGAATACCGGACGTTTAATTTAAGTATTCCTATTCAATACCGTCTGTAGGAATAAGTTGCAGTTCAAACTCTTACAAATTTTGTATGCTGACATTTACGAACTTGCCAAAGAGATTTCCTGAAAAAATTTAGTTTCAGAAACCACTTAAAGGATTTGTCGCGCTGAGAGTGGCAAAAAATGTATAGAATATACATAATATACCAGTGCTATGGCCAATTTCTGGCTATAAAACTGCCTACGGTTGGTGAAAAACAAATTGCGTTACTGCAAACTGTTATGACTATCTGAATGCACCTTTCATGCAAAACTCTATAATGAAAATAATGCCAATGCTGTAAGTCGGCTTCGAGAGGTACGGCACCTTTGTGTCGATTTGTGTCGCTCTCAGCGCCACAAATCTCCTAGTGATGAGTTTTCGAACGAAAATTTTTGTTTGCGGGAATCTACGTGCCCAGAAAAGTCAGTATATAACTTGAGTTTAACTGCAAAATATCTTTCCAGACAGCGTTGAAAGAGGATACTTTAATTACGATCATCCTGTACCTTACAATAAATTACCAGGTGATCCCTTCATGGAATTTCTATCTTAGGAAATAATTAAATTATAAGTGATTGCAACAAACTATACTCAGAGGTATATTAATTAATACAGTAAACGATTAATACTAAGAATAACTAATTATTTCATAGAAGGGTATGAATATGCAAAAATAATTGAATGGCAAATTATATAATTTTTAACAAAATATTAATGTTTGAATATTTAAATTACAGTTTTTAAATTATTTCTGCCGTAAAATATATAGATTTTTTTTATTTCTTTCATTCTGTAAACATTTAGAGAGCATTTTATCATACCGATCATGGGGCTTGGCATTAATAGCCTCTTTTTCCTTGCTCATAGACAGACTAGCTAAAATGGTAAGCAAAAGTATTACAATCAGATTTTTACTTTCTTACTAAATAAATACAATAAAACAAACATATAAATGGCCATTGATTTTTTCAGATTGAATTAATATTTAGATAGAAAAAACTAAAATTATGCTGCTAGAATAATCTTCCAGAGATGCTAAAATAAGTAGCTTAGTTTGCTTTTCAAGGTTGAAAAATGAAATAAAATGCAATATTTTGGAAATAAACATAATCCGAGACATCTTATAATTATGTAAAAAACTACAATTTTTAGCAAATAATAATGGTTTTAAGAATGAATTTTAATGAATGTTACACAGGAGTGTTCCTCCATGGAGAAAATTGTGTTAAATGATATTGTAAATGTTATTTTAAAAGTGTGTGTATATCTTTCAAAAAAATAAAGAATGATGCATGTATAAAATGGCTGGATTAGACAAAGTACTGTACGTGCTTAGGGAGTCAAGGAAAGGAAGTACCACAGAAATTTTTCATTGATTTGCCATTGAGCGTATGGATCAGGGACCACAAAAAAGGGACTTCCAGATAAAACAAAAATTTAAAGTATTTAGAATTCCCCTTGTAACAGGATTAACTCCTAAATACGCTAATAAACGATTTCATTTAATTGATTTGTTTTTATAATTACCTTGAAAGGAATTCTTTTATTTATAATATAGATACCTCCTATGGAAAGACACAAAGAAACTCTTCCAAATCTTTTCATAAAATTCAAAATCTACGAAAATGAAAATTAATTATTTATTAAATACAATAACCGTTTGAAAAAGTAAATTGCAAAAGCTTACCTTTAGCTTCTGTTCCAGTTTTAATTTGCAAATAGCAAACTGTCTGATATCTTGAAAGCCATTCACCAAGTGAAAAATAAATTAGAAAATTTTACTTCTCCAGCCAATGGCATTGCTTTAACATTAATTTATTATATATTTACATACATTGAATGCGAATGAACATAACATAATGGCAGTTATTAAACAAAAAGACGTGAATAATATTACCAACATTGAATAAAATAATCGTACAGATTTATTAACTATTATAAATATATAGGTATAATAAGTGGAGCTCGCAATCCAAATAATAGTGAAATAAATGACACCAAGTGGGAAATTCAGTTTGGTATTGAACTGATTAATAAAATTCCATAGTTTATGTTGATGCATCATCAGCTCATTGAGTTCACGTGTCAAATTCTTTTCGCTTCTTTTTAATACAGAGAATTGACAAATGAGTTGATTTAATTTTTTTCTAGCAAGTAAAAGTAATAGTGCAACTAACAGTAACAAGTAAGCACTTCCACCTATGGCTAGATTCATGTACAGACCAATCAGAACACTACATAATACAGCTTCTCCTTCGAATTTTTGCTTCTTTTCGAATGCAGGATAATAAACGATAAGATTAAAAAATTGAAAAGATATTATAAATAGGATTGTTATGAAAGAGTAGAAAAAATTCCACTTTATAACATTTCCGTTTACCATGTTCCGTCGAAAGTATTCGTCTCGGAATTCTATATTAAGAGTTGCTTTGTTATTTTTGAAGGAAATTAAAGCTGATAAATAAATTAAAGTAAATACTGCAAAACAGATTTTTACTATAATTTGATTGTTGTACAAATCGTAAAGTCCCATGCAAATGGCATTATCATTCAAACCAGGGATCGCGAGCCAAACAAACAGGAAAGAATATTCCCGAAACAAATATATGATAAAACGAACGTAATAACTTTTGTATTTTTTGACTCTAGACGAAATATTTTGACAGTTACAAATGATATAAGGCTCTACACCGAAGACAAGAGCCGTCATCCAGCAAGGGCTCAGGAAAGAGCTGATGCAAATTTTCTCTTCTAATCCCGCGTACATTTTAGTAATTCAGAGTGTGAAGACGAAATGCCAACAAATTTTCTGTTTCAATATCGAATTTATCTTTCGATTATACAATAGTTCGAGTTAACTAAAAACATCATTAATGAAGAATGTAATCATTTGTATTGCCATTTAATTTTATTATACAGTAGATCGATGTAGTCGTATGTTTACTTATTAATTATCCTAAAAGCATTTTTCAAATTTTCCTTTAATATAAGCCATTATAAAACGATAGATAATTGAATGCAAGCAAAAGATGCACGAAACATCTAATTTCGAAGAACATATTTTGAACTATTATAGAAAAATTTATTAAAAAATCAATATTCATAGAAATGAATGTAATGAGGCCAATTATTTCCAATATTTCAAGATAGATCTATTGTAATGAAAATTTACTGTAAAAAAATGTTTTGTCTTTCATATGCATTACACTCAAGAAACGACGTGAAACAATTAAATTTTCCAAACACCTTAAGGATAGGGTAAACTTGCCTAATTCGTACCCCTTAAGGAAAAACCATCATATTATCGAAATTAATAAACACAATTATTTGTTATTTTAAGTAACTTTTATTTGGGAAATATTTTATTACTACCATAATCAAATTTAGTATAAATCTTATAATCTTCTGAAAAATAAACAATTTAAAAAAACACTAAAAATGTACAATTTACGACCATCCGTCTTAAATCGTACTTTGAGATCCTGTCATTGGTTTACAGTCTTAAGAATAAAAATCTTAATCAATAATATATTAGTACGTGTGTATATTAACTCTTAACAAATTCGGCGGATGGTCTTCGCCAATTTTTGGCAATCATCGCATTTGTAATCCGTTGTTTTTTATTGGTTCCTGTGCAAAGTTCATGTACCCATATCTCACATTGTGTGCATTTGATCGTACTTTCTTTTACGTCTTCTTGGCATAATTTACAGTACCAACTGTGATTTTCACCTTCTTGTTTTTTTTATTCTCTTTTTGTGATATTTTAGTAGTTTTACTTTTCTTTGCACCAAGATTGATATGTTTTTTTTCTTGCATTTCCAAGAATACCACGTATTGGAGATATTATTTCAAACTGTCTCTGTATTATAAATGTTTACTTTCATACCTAAAAAACATTCCTTCGCTTTCTCTTCTGGATATTGATCTTGCTTTTTTTCCGAAGGATGAGTTGTTGGTACCTCAGGAAGTTGTGGGTTCCCGAATTCCCTCTTTTATTACAAATTTTGTCATTTGATAGTCGAATATTCGAAATCACATCACCACCACAAATAGTATCCATAGTCAAACCTATTCGTGCATTAAAATCACCCATCAGCAGAAGATCATAATCTGATGTATAATCAGAAATTAAATCGTCTAATCTTGCAATTAATTGATCAAAAATAAGTATATGAAGATAAACCAATATAATTATCATTTCACGCAATCTCCCACTTTGCCTCCGATTAAATCTCACTTTAACGACCATCATATGTTGCCCTGACAGAAGCAAGTTGACTTCTCCCAGGTCATCATTTATACCCAAAAGTAACCCCCCCGAAGGTCTACCTCTCCCCATATTTTTAGTGGCCAATATCTCAAAAACTTTAAATTTACAGTCAGTAATTTTAACTTTCGAACATAAAGAAATTGTAGACCAAGTCTCGGTCAATCCCAAAATATCAGTTCTAGAAATATGCTCAACAAAACCAATGTCATTCAGATTAGTCAGAAAGGCACCCTGGGAGTTCCATGCTGAAACCTTTAATTCAACTGTACACTTCCTTAAATCGGAGAGGGAACAATTTGAGAATCTACCACACGGTTTTCCACTAAAAAATCGATTTTCAGTAATTCTCCTCTAGCCAAATCATAGGTAAATCTCTCAGAGGCAACCTGTAAAACATCAGCCAACAATCGAACTCGCCTGCCTTCCAACCTATAAGCATGTAGAAATGGCAAAAGCTTTCTCCGTCTCAATCTTGAGCGCCAGCATAAATCATCAAAAGTTTGAATATTTTTTAATGCGTCGTTAGCTTTTATCTTTTCAAGATTAGCAAAAATCAATTTCTTGTCTGCTAATGATTGCAACTCCACTAATACCGTATCTGATCGATTAAATTTCACTATCTTAACCGTTGGAATAGGTCTTGATTCACCTGCCAATGTATAAAACAGGTTTTGCACCTTCCTATTCAAATTAGAACCATCATCTGTCAAACCTTTAATTAAGATATTTTTCTTTCTCATTTCATTCGACACCTTGTTTAAAGAATGCAAAATCAAACTGTTTTCCCGTTGCAAATCGTCTTTAAATTTAGAAATCTCTCCTAGTTTGACTTCTAATTAAGTTAAACGCCGATCATGATCATTATGTAAATTAGCCAACCAATCTATCTTCGTAACAACCTCATTTAACGTCGAAAAAACCTTATCAAATTGGTCTTCCAAATATGAAATAACCTTAGGGTTGCCACCTTTTTAACATCGCTGACCCGGACAGCAGGTGAGGTTTGTTCGAACAGAAGTTCCTGACGCATGCGTGTATCATTTTGCAATGCGAAGATTAATTTGCAGTGCATTCTGGTTCTAAATCAGTTACAATTAGCGACTAGGGAGACTTGGATTGGAGTAAGGGTGCGACTATGCAGACGCGAGCGAGCGAATTTTCCGTGCGAACGAGAATATGTGGCGAGAAGAGGTGAGACGCAATAAATATCAAAACCTGTCAGAAATTCGCTCTCGCCAGCGTTATTTCTCGCTTCTCGTTTGTGCATGGTTTTCCTTTGCGAAAACTAAATCGCTCGCAACCTCTCGCTCGCTCTAAATTTGCGTCTGCACAGTCGCACCCTAACGCAAGTGACCTAGCTCTATTGGATATTGGCGATGCATATATATACGAATGAACAGTACAAGCAAAAAAGAAAAAAATGTCGGCAGGTTACGCACGATATCCCCGGACGGCGAGTCGGATGGTAACACTATTCTGTGCTCATTTCAATCGGACTCCTCTACCGCCCTCCTACGCTACGCTACTGTCTTTAAGTCAACGACTACCACACTAGTAATTCGGTACACGGGGGAAGAAATATATGCGACGGTTTGCATATAATTTTGTACATATTCATTTCAACTTGCACAACCCGGAGAAATATTAATGAACCCCGGAGCCCGGAGATAACTCACTCAATCCCGGAGTCTCCGGGTCAAACCCGGACAGGTGGCAACCCTAAATAACCTCCCTAGGAATAGACTTACTTGACTCTGACTTTGAAGCGAAGAAATCTTCCAATCTCGCTGTTTTCAATGAAGGTTCACTCGGAGATCGATGTCGTTTTGCTGTGGATGCCGATGATTGAATCTGTGAATGCGGTGGAGTGCGATCAAGAAAACCGGGATTTAATTCAATCCCGCCTAAAATTAACAAAAACTCAGACACCTTAATCCAAAACTCGATATTTTCCATAATTTAGACTTAAAAGAAACACACAAAAAAAGTTCACCAATACGCTCAACATCAAGCCAATGTTTATTATAAATAAAGTTTTGTAAATTATTAATAAGTGTTACTTTATGTGCGGCTCGCCAAAAAATTTTAAAATTTTAATTGGCCAGTTAATTAAAAAGGTTGCTGACCCCTGATTTACACAGATTGCGTTCTGTCACGTGATTCAGTGGCATCTAAACCGACCGTAAATTAGAATTATGCCTGTGGAGCTTATTGACGTCAAGAAGTAGCGACATCTCGTGGTAAAAAAAAACTACTGCTACGGCATCGTTCTGTAGTTTAATTAACCGCCAGTTATTCTAGCCACTGTACAGTGAGTCTGCTAGCGTTATTATTCTATCACGTCACACTTGATAGCGTTAGTACAATGAGCGTTCTTAATAGAAACCGCCAAATTCACAACTCCACCACTCAACGAGATCAAAATATAAGAATATTACGTAAGACGAGATTGTATTTCCCCCACCACTGAGTAAGAAATCTTGACTCCCATCCATCCCAAAATACCTTACGTAATTTATGGACGGCCCCTAATCTCTAATAATAGTCAAAATAATGAAAGTAATGCGTAAGATGCGATACAAATCGACATACAAAGTACATTATTTTGAAAGTAAATTATTTAATATAAAATTCGAATTTGAAATAATAAATATTCTACAGAATTCTGAAATAACAATGCAAGTAATTTTGTGAACAAATGGAAGATATTTTAAGGACGCAAATCCAGCATTTTATTTTCTGCTGTGGAATAAATAGAAAGTGTAAATCATTTATGGAATTCTACAATACGAAGGAAGTAGCAATCGAAAATCCATAAATGACTTAAATTGTTGTATTCCTATTTATACAGAGAGATACTTAGGTTAAAAATTTCTATTTATTCAAGAATATAACCTAAGAAAATGTGGCAAAGTAACTTACCACATTCTGTCGCATTTTAATTACAACGTCTTAAATAAACACTAATCTAAATATACAAAATTACTTGTCCCGACTGAGTGACTGATTCAACATTGCCCAGAGCAAACCGCTGAACCTAAAGGGGTGAAATTTAGTACAAAGTTAGGGTACATTACGAAAACGCACACTAAGAAGCGATTTTTCGAAATTCCCCCGCGGAAGGAGTGGGAGCGAATTAGGTCTTAACCTGATGAACGGCCTCTACTGTACTACTATTTTAGATGCGATTTTTTTGTTTTCAACTACGTTCAGTCTTCATTGATTACTTAGATTTTAGGTTTTGTAGTTATGACACACCAAGGTGTTATCGCTGGGCCGGCTAGGACGATGGGAATTAAAGAAATCGGTTAAAGGGTTGACTATTTCTTTTGATTGTTGTTCTATTCTCCCTGTGTAATTGTTCAAAGTCGACTGACTTTCTTATCTATTAGCAATCAGTTGCGATAATTCTATCCCCAAAACTTTCCAGGAGAGGGGGCTTGTTAAACTAATCCCGTGAGAAACAAAGGAAATAAACAGAAGTATCGTATAACTCGTTGTTTGTTAAAAATACTAAAAAACAATTTCCCGAATCTCGCAAAGTCAACAAGACAGTATTTAAATCGATCTTATAACGCGCACCTTAATTTTGGAGATCAAAAAAGTCCAAAAAAAGTTGCGCATTACAATCAAAAAAGTGAATACTAAAACGTATTTTAGAAATTATTTTTTATTGTATGTCATCTGTGTGATTTTATTACATTTATCTGAATAAAAAATTTTTTCGCGAAGTTTTCCATTTAACAAATATTTTTTGCCAAATCAGAGGAACAAATTTCTCAATATATATTCTATACATTTCTCTTATAGCAAAGCGGCAATAATTTCGTAATTCAATGAAAGTTATTTCCAATTTTCGAAATTTGCATATCTTTCTCTGCTATCGAATAAACAGAAAGTTTAAATCATTTATGGAATTAGACGTTACGAAGGATGTAGTAATTGAGAATCGATAGATACATAGAATAGTTCATTCCAATCTGAGTGATATTAGTATATGAAGAATTTCTATTAATCTACTAGTGTAACTTAGGTAAACGTAGAAAAATAATTTAAGTAATCTGTCGAATTTCAACTTCTAGTTTTCGTTTACGTTACAAATAGAAAGGTAATTCCAAATATCGTTGCAAACATTCCTTCTATTTACTTAATGCAATAACCAGAACCAATATTACAAATACTTATCGTTTGAAGAATTGAACAAAGGTATTGGTGGAGCAGTTAGTCTATCGAAAAGTAATCTGCTCTCGCTTTCTGATTACCAGTTTTCTCTGTTAAGAAGTAGTTGCAAATCTTGAAAATTGCTGATTTAATCTGTTTTCTCAAATTACGTTATCGCGATAATCGAAATTTCTATACTCCTTTATTTACAAGAAATAATATCCATAAAAACTAATCATCGTTACATACCCTCAAACATCAATACCTTTAGAAAATGTCTACAACAACGCAATCTCATTCTTATGATTTCTGTATTGCAGTAAAGGTTCGACCGGTATTATGTGTTGGAGAAGTTTTTGGATTAGATTTGTTGAAACCGTGCAAATGTCAAAAGTCAAAAGAAAAGAAAATTTACGTGCTCATAATAGAGTTTCTCTTATGGCTTGCAGTATTATTTCTTATAATGATGATAACTACTTCAAACTTTCTTTGCTCGGAAGTATTTCTCGTTTTTGAAAACGAAGCATTTCATGCGAAAATTGTTTTTCTGGGCATTGCTATTTATGTAGCTTGTCAGTTCAGTATTTTAAAAAGAAGAAAAGTATCTACCCATTATTTGAAGAGCCAATACCACGGCGAAAAAGATTTTGTCGACAGAAGCGAAAAATATGTGTTCATTTTTTATGCATTCTTTTCGTTTATTCTCATATCTCTTTTTGTAGTCTTTTCGTTTGTCAGTTACTTTTCCGTAGCCGAAGCTATACACGATGATAAAATAATGTTAGGCTGCACAATAGCCATTCAGCTATGGTTAACTTGTACTTCGTCACAAATATGCTTTGTATTTCTATCATTCTCATTCGGTTCTATACTATTAGCAAAACGATTTGTGGAAGTCTCCAAAGAATTAGAAAATGCAAACCGAGCAACTAAAGTGTTTGTACAAAATCTTATGGAGAAGGTTTTGGAATTATGGGAAATTATTCAAGAAATAAACGAAAATTGGAGTATTCTTTTTCCTGTTATATATATACATTTTGTATACGAATCCTGCTTTTTCCTTTTTGGAAGTCTTTTCGCCAAAATAAATGTCATCTTACGTATTTCTGTATCTATTATGGCGTTGATATTTTTACTTGGATCATTGTTAGTTTCTTGGGCACTGTCGACACTTACATCGATTGTAAGTATTAATAACACCAATTTAATTCTACTTAATTATAATAAAGTTAAAATATTAATATCATTTCAGGTATACGATAATTTCATTTCAATTGGGAAATTCTATTCGGAGCCTCTTTCTTTGGAGTATAAATTCAAAGTATCGTATTATCTTTAATTTAACTCTTGTGATTAATTATTATTTTAATACAAATAATTTATTTCAGATGATTGGATTCATGAAGAAATTTGGAGGAAGACCTTTTGGTATATCCATTGGCGGATTCTTTTGCGTGAAGAAGAACTTTCTAATTCGGGTAAATAGAAATTATTTTTAAAATATTTGTAGATGTATTAATAGTACACATATATTATACATATATTATTTTATATCTCCTTTCTCCTATATAATAATTTAACGTTTTTATATCGTTATAGGTAATGAGTGGATTTTATTCAGTTTTCTCAACTCTAATTCAACTCACTGGAGTACTTGGACGAAAGAGTTGCACGTCAAGAATAAATGAAAACATCGTAATTAGTAATGCAACTGTTCATTAAAAAGAAATATAAATACGTTTTTAATATTCATAATTGAGTACCATTTGTTACTACACAAAAAGCAAATTTGAGATTGGTTTTTTTGGCAAAAACTTGACAATTTCACTGATTAATTAGATATTGAATTACATTTGTTGCAAATGCACGAAGAAAATTGTAGTTTGTCGCCAAAAAGTTCTAATGATATTAATATTAAATATCGAAGACACTCAAACATACGCATTCATGTGTATAAAAGAGAAACAGATTGAAAAAGTACATTATTTCCTATTCAAAAATGGGCCCACCAGTGGCCAAGCGGTCTTTGTACCCCGAACACTGGGAGTTCGGTCGTGGTCTCGGCCTCGCTCGGACGGGCTGGCCACGTGGAATTTTTCCGGGTTTTCTTCACGTCTGTAACGCCTAAATAGGGGCCAGTTTTTCTTAAAAAGTCCTCCCGGAAGGCATCCCCCTTAGGCATTTGGGCAGATCGCCCAAGTGTTGCGTTGTCGTAACTAAACAAACTAAACCAAACAAAACTACTGTATTGAAAAATGTATAAACTGAATATCTGCAAAATCACTTTGTTCTGTTTTTAATGTGCGGATCGTAAAAATTGCAAAAATTGCACGAAAATCTTAAGATATTCTGTAAATACAATAGTTAATAATTTGTGTGTTTGATTTTAGATGTTTTTATTAATTAATTAATTAATTTTTTGTTGATCAATTAATTAATTTCGGAGAAGTTATGTTGTAGTTGAAACGTTATATTCAAGTAGTGTAATGGAAATGAATATTCTACTCTCGCATGTATAAATAGTTCTCATTGTGCAAAATGTTTCTGTCTGTATCATTATTTATTACTTTTAAAGTCATTTTTGTGTATGAGAAAATCGTTCGCAATTTAAGCTGAAAAATGAATTAATTTTGAAATTTCATCATGACATAAAAGCATAAATATTTCATAATAATTTTGTACTATAAAATGCGTGTAAAGTCTATGTTATTACAATCATAAAGTCGATATAAAATGTAACATTACTGAAGTTTCATTCCACGTTCAAATGAAATAAATTGATGTTTACTAACGCATAACGAACGAAACCTTAAATAGATTTTATTGATACGATTTAACGAAATATCTAAGTAAAAGCTATTATTAATATTCAATTTTCACACTATTGTAAAAAATTCTTTATTTATATTTGTAATAATTCTTTGATGTGTAGGTTATAGTGTAGCTCGATTATTGTTAATGTAATAAAAATGGAATTGTTATCGTATATTACAGCATATAATTCGCACTCCATTTCAGCATAGAGTATTTAAATAAAAAGTGATGTGTTGTCCGTTATACAGTATAAACCATCTCGCTTATTTGGCATTTTACCCTAAAAAAATTCCTCGCGGCTCGCCTTGTCTCACTGAATGCTGCACCCTGGCACGAGTAAAAGACGGCCTAACAAGATACTGGACTCGGTGTAAAAAAATTTAATTTTATTTATTCTCATTCTGAAATATGGAATAAACATCTTCCTGTTCACAGAAATAGAAATATTTTAACAATAAAATGGAATGAAATAGCGGAAGACATGCAATTAGACGGGAAGTCTTTGTTCAGTAATGTAATATTTTTATAAAATAATAATTATCTATTTAAATATTGAAACTTGAAAGTAAATTTGAAAAAAAAAAAAAAAAGCTGAAGGAGTTAAGAATTGTTGTTAAAAATACAATATCATTTGACGATTATATAGACTGTTTATTTAATAAATGTGAGCAGTATAAAACAATAAATATAATTCGGAGTGAAAAATGTGGATTGCATTCAATGAAGATAAACAAGGCAGCTCTATCATACTGTATCAAGAGGTATACAGGAAATTCTCGTTAGTTCGAAATTCAATGGACTTTAATCACGACTTCGAATCATCCGAGATTTACATTTTTCCGTTTAATATGCCAAATGCCACGTATCTGCTGTAATTTATTAAGCAAATACAGCTATTTATATAGAATGTTATTTTCGTTCGTACGCATATGCATATAAAATGATAGTTTGGACAGAGTTTTCGCTTCAAATTTCGAATTAACCGAATTCCTTAATTAATATGTAAATCTTTATGTTCCCAGTTGAGACAAAAGCAGCATAAAATTACGAACTAACGACGATTTCCTGTACAAAGGAATAGTTTTATTTACTAAAAAAATAAATTGTATAACGTCATAAAGTAAAAGATGTCTTATATAAAGAGAATCAAATGTTGCATTTAATTTTTATTCATTGAAATTGTCTAATTTATCTTAGTTTTTCTTTTTTCGTAATGTTTTGAGTATAAAAACAATATTGTGTGTTTTGTCCGAGAAGAAAAAGACTGAAATTTCGGCATGCCTCTTATATGTAAAGTGGCAATCTCCAAATAGGAAAATAATTCGCAAAACGTCTTTAAGTAAGCTGCAGGTAATTTCAGCTCACTATAATTCGTGAATAAAAATAATATAGAATTGAGAATAAAGTATTAAATGTTTTCTGTGCAATAATACCGTATAAACGATTTAAAATTAAATTATATTAAGCCATTTTTAATGTATTCGTAAAGAATATTTAATGGTAAATTTTAATTGCAAGTGACTTGTATTAAATGCTTCTTTTCACTGATAAATAAAGGCCATTATACCTAAATTACTTTATAAACAAAAATACTCTAAAAAACTTTCATAGTTTATACAGTATAATGGAATTTTTACTTAAATACTCTATGATCAAAATGGAGTGCGGATTATCTAATACACTAAAATCTACACATCAAATAATTATTATAAATATAAATAAAGAATTTCTTTACAATAGTGTGAAAATTGAATATTAATAATAGCTTTTACTTAAATATTTGGTTAAATCGTGTCAATAAAATCTATTTAAGCTTTCATTCGTTATGCGTTAGTAAACATCAAATTATTTCATTTGAACGTGGAATAACACTTCAGTAATATTACATTTTATATCGACTTTATGATTGTAATAACAGACTTTACACGCATTTAATATTATAAAATGAAATATTTATGCTTTTATATCATCGATCAAATTTCAAAATTAATTCATTTTCTTTAAGAATTTATTGAATTTTTCAGCTTGAATTGCGAACGATTTACTCATATGCAGAAAATGACTTTAAAAGTAATAGATAATGATACAGACAGAAACATTTTCCACAATAAGCACTACTTATACATGCGAGAGTAGAATATTCATTTCCATTACACTATTTGAATATAACGTTTCAACTACAACATTAATTAATTAATCAAAGGGTCTAAAATTAAACACATAAATTATTAACTATTGTATTTACAGAATATCTTACGATTTTTGTGCAATTTTTGCAATTTTTACGATCTGCACAATAAAAACAAAAAAAAAAAAGTATTTTAGCAGATATTCAGTTTATACACTTTTGAATGGTTTTGTTTGGTTTGTTTAGTTATGTCAGCCCAACACTTGGGCGATCTGCCCAAATGCCTAGCGGGATGCCTTCCGGGAGGTCTTTTTAAGGAAAACTGGCCCCTATTTAGACGTTACAGACGTGAAGAAAACCCGGAAAACTCCACGTGACCAGCCCGTCCGAGCGAGGCCGAGACCACGATCGAACTCCCAGTGTTCGGGGTACGAAGACCGCTTGGCCACTGGTGGGCCCATTTTTCAATAGTAAATAATGTACTTTTTTAATCTGTTTCTCTTTTATACACATGAATGCGTATGTTTAAATGTCTTCGATATTTAATATCAGTAGAACTTTCTGGCCACACATTACAATTTTGTTCGTGCATTTGCAACAAATGTAATTCAATATCTAATTAATCAGTGAAATTGTCAAATTTTTGCCACAAAACCAGTCTCAAATTTGTTTTTGTGTAGTAACAAATGGTAATTAATGAACAGTTGTATTAGTAATTACGACGTTTTCATTTATTCTTGACGTGCAACTTTTTCGTCGGAGTACTCCAGTGAGCTGAATTAGAGTTGAGAAAACTGAATACAATCCACTCATTACCTAGAACGGAATAAAAATGTTGAATTATACAGGAGAAATAAAGTATTAATAATTGATTGTAAGTAAAAACTTTTTAGAAATATTGTTTTTCTCTTCATGCCTAGTGGGAAATTATTGGGCATTTATCTATTCCAATCCGAGCGCACGATGGAATCAACACCGAGGGGTGAGGCCAAACGATAAGGGAGGAGGCCCGATATTTTTCAGGCAGTCCGCCAATGAGATATTTTTGAACAGCGGCACAAGTAGACTATACGAGAGAAAGAGACAATAAAAAATGACATCATACATTATGCAAGAAGCTTAAAACTACAAGGTACGATTTGATGTTGGATCGGCACTGTGAGAAAGGCTCATTGATTGAAATCGGGGATAACATGGCCTTAAAATCAGAAAACATTCTTCGTTTTTAAGACCAACTTTTGGTCAAAATACGACAAAGTTGAATGGAAAAATTAAAAAATGTCATTCATTACTTTCTTTTATAATACCGGAATATATGGAAAGTCAAGAATTTTCTGATGTTTATTGATAATGGAAGTTGACGTCTACTTCGGGAGTAGAAAAAGGACAACACAGATGAAACGGTATGCACTCGCTGCAAGTGCTTCAATGTACTGTACGAGTAAACCTGTTTCCGGAGTCTTCTGNCATCATATGGCATCATTTGGACATTGGTAGATATCCAGATTCATTTATATTCCAGACAGTGCTGCTAAGGCAGGATAGTTAAAGGAGATGTCTTAAAAAGTGCTGAAAATGAAGTTGCCTTCTAATAGTGTATGATAGTACTGCATTGCTGCATGGAAGATCCTACATATCTCTGGATGTGGTCAGAAAAACTAGGTATTATTGAAGACTTCAAGTTATATCCACTACAGTGTGATTCTTTTAACAGTTGTTGTCCTGAACCTCTAGACCTTTGTGGCAGATAAGTCTGTCTCCTAAACCCACTGCAACCAATATAATCATATAATTGTAATCCAGATGATGGTTGCTAAATCTACATTTTCATTTTGTTCTCTGGCCACTTTTAAACTCGCTCTGGACAATACAGTTTTAAACTGTATTGTCCAGATATTCTCATTGGATAATGAATTTAACACAATTGCAATAATAATTGATAGATTTATAAATGCAAGCAAACAACGCTCCTTATTATATGCCCCAGAATCTGCTTCTCTGAAGGTACAGAGCATTCCAAAGTGTGTTGGCACTCTCAGACTGTTCTGTGCTTTCACTGCTGCCATCTAACCAGTAGATATGTGCATACTGAGTATTATTGATTTTTAGACTATTTTTCTAGACTATTAATTTTTTTGTTACAAGGTGTATTATAAATTTATCTGTAATATTTCTTTGTTTAATGAAATAATATCTTTAAATATCTATAGTTTAAAATATATATTCTTTTAACAGAAATTTGTATATCATTACTTATAATTAAGTTATTTCCAATTACATATATTTAAAAATGGTTTTTAAATTATATTCTGTGGATTAAAATGTGATCCTTATAAATCCTTATATGATCCTTATAAATGTTTTCAAAGTATCTTTTCTTCTTGATCATTATTTCTATTCTTTCTAATCAAATTCTTACTTAAATTTTTTTTTTATTTTAAAAAAATGAAATAAAAGATCATTAGATCCAGGGATATGGGATTTAAAATAATTATGAAATGTAGACTTATATGATCTGATAGCACTGCCACAACATTAAAATTGTAGTAGGAAATCTTGATAACTGTTACCCTGGAAGCCTTTAAAGTAGATAAATACAGGGAACTGCCATATAATGCAAATTTGTGTAACACAAAGAAAAAATTGAGACTAATACTCATACAAAATCTGCATTTTGTTGCCTAGAGGTATGTATTCTTTCTTCTTCAACTTCTAGGCCTAGGTTTAAAATTGCATAAAACTGTCTGATAGAAAATAAATCTAATTTTTCCATCAAAAGGAGTGTTGCTGTATGATTTGTTCTCAATAGCAACTTCATGCTATGCTTTGAAGGATATACAACTAATTGAAAGAACAGCAAGCAGTCAAGTACTAATAATTTTTAAATGAAAAGTGTATAATTTGAGATTTTGGTGAGGAAAAAAAAAGAGTATACAGTTTATGGATTCCTAAAAGAGTTTATCTAATCACCCTAGTTACAGAAAATGTGACATAACAGTTTAAAGCAGTAGAATGCACTTCAGTGTAAATTTTCATAGTTCTTTTCAATGTTCTAATTAGAAAACAATGATCTGAAGAAGAAAGAAAGATTAAAATGTGTATCAACAATTTATATCTGACCCCTATAGCATAAGTTTGTGCATTTTATTTTATTACTGGTAAAAGTTATTTTATTCACACCTGTGTTCCTAAAGATGTCTAGATCAACGGTCGGCAACCAGTGGTCCGTGAGAAAATTTGGGTGGTCCTTAGAGAAATTTGAACATTGATCAACTGAAGGTTACGCGAAGTATTATGAAAGAAATGCAAAATGCTTAGTTGCTTTTTTCACTCATTGGGGTTTTTTATTCGAATCTAAAACCAAAAACAAAGTGACTGTTATCAATAAATAATGAACAATAAACAATATTGTGTGATTGTCGTCCTTCGTGGAAAGGCACGAAGAATCCATAAACTTGTTTCAAACAAGCAGCAATGAACTTTAATTATAACAAATTAATGCAAGCCTAAACATGTTAGTTTCATATTAATATAGTAAAATTGAACTTTTATGATTATTATTCTACAGATTTTGTATTGTTTAAAAAAATTCATGATATTGGTTTGCAGGATTCAAAATTGTGACTTTAGAGGTCCTTGAGGTGAGAAAGGTTGCTGACTGCTGGATCTAGATCAATGAAAAAAATCATTTTAAGCATCAATAATCAAAAAATATTTGTCTGCTTATTGTGTTTGTGAAGTGATATTAGAATCTTTTGAATGTTTCCAGTCTATGAAAACATTTTGGGAATTTTATGTTGATCTCAACTAAATTAGTTATGTAACCTGTTTGTCATCTGCAGACAGGAGAATATATGAAAACTATTTTTATAAATTTTAGCATTTATTTTAAAAAATCCAAATTTAGAAGTTAAATAAAAGACCATGAACTAATGTCATTACAATAATGGTTAAAGTGTGCTGTCTTTCAATAATCTTCTATTAAAATTTTAAACTTCCATGTCTAAATTGGTATTTAAGGAGATAAAAATATTTTAAATTACTCACAGACATTAATTAAAATTATGATTATCACATGTGATGAAAAGTAATATTGATTATGGATTAAAATATGAAAGTTTGAACAAGAATAACATTCATAATGCTAAACAAGCAATTATTTGTTGTAACTTTATCATAAAGCTGGGCTGCAATTTTTAATTTAAAATATATCCTCTCCACCTCAAATTAGTAGTGGCTTTGCCCCTGTACATCACACTTTTTCTTTAACAATGCAGTCGCGCTGGTCATCCATTAACTGCTTTCAGAGGACAGGATTTGAAATGAAATACAGTAACGTGACTTTCGGTTTTCATTAAAAGTTTTCATGTAGTTAATCGGAGCCTTCTGAATGAATCCTAAGGTTTTCACTTCTGGTCTTCATCTATCTAACTCATTATCAAAATTACGGAAAGAGTCAGAGGAACGACAGTGAGAATTTATAGATCCACAAGTCTTTCAAATTGCAGCCCAATTAATAATAATTGGTTAGTATCATTAATTGGTTAAATTTACAAAATTATTAACGTTATTAAAGACGTAGCAATTAAAATTCGACAGGTTACTTTATAAGTATTATATGTATAAATATTTACGTATAATACTTATAAAATAATATATGTATAATTAATACATATATTATTTTATATACGTATAATATATACGTAGTAATAATACATCTACAAATATTTTTATAATAGTTTTTACTCACCCGAATTGGAAAGTTCTTCTTCACGTAAAAAAATCCGCCAACGGATATACCAAAAGGTCTTCCTCCAAATTTCTTCATGAATCCAATCACCTGAAATAAATTATTTGTATCAAATAATAATTAATCACGAGAGTTAAATTAAAAATAATACGATACTTTGAATTTATACTCCAAGGAAAGAGGTTCTGAATAGAATTTCCCAATTGAAATGAAATTGTCGTATACCTGAAATGACATTTATATTTTAACACTATTTTAAGTGGAATTAAATTGGTGTTATTAATACTTACAATCGATGTAAATTTCGACAGTGCCCAAGAAACTAACAATGATCCAATTAATAATATCAATGCAGTAACAAATACAGAAATACGTAAGATGACATTTATTTTGGCGAAAAGACTTCCAAAAAGGAAAAAGCAGGATTCGTAAACAAAATGTATGTATATAACAGGAAAAAGAATACTCCAATTTTCGTTTACTTCTTGAAAAAATTCCCATAATTTCAAAATTTTCTCCATAAGATTTTGTAAAAACGCTTTAGTTGCTCGGTTTGTATTTTCTAATTCTTTGGAGACTTCCACAAATCGTTTTCCTAATAGTATAGAACCAAATGCGAATGATAGTAATACAAAGGATATCTGTGACGAAGTATAAGTTAACCATAGCTGAATAATAAACGTGCAATATAATATTACTTTATTATCGTTTATAACTCTGGCTACGGAAAAATAACTGACAAAGGAAAACATCGCAAAAATACATATGAGAATAAACGAAAAGAATGCAAAGAAAATGAACATATATCTTTCGCTTCTGTCGACAAAATCTTCTTCGCCGTCGTATTGGCTCTTTAAATAATGGATAGATATTTTTCTTCTTTTCAAAATACTGAACTGAAGAGCGACATAAACTGCAAGGCCCAGAAAAACAATTTTGGCATAAAATGCTTCGTTTTCATAAACGAGAAATACTTCCGAGCAAAGAAAGTTTGAAGTTGTTATCATCATTATAAACAATAATACTACATGCCACAAGATGAACTCTATTATGAGCTCGTAAANGTATTTCTGTATCTATTATGGCGTTGATATTTTTACTTGGATCATTGTTAGTTTCTTGGGCACTGTCGACACTTACATCGATTGTAAGTATTAATAACACCAATTTAATTCTACTTAATTATAATAAAGTTAAAATATTAATATCATTTCAGGTATACGATAATTTCATTTCAATTGGGAAATTCTATTCGGAGCCTCTTTCTTTGGAGTATAAATTCAAAGTATCGTATTATCTTTAATTTAACTCTTGTGATTAATTATTATTTTAATACAAATAATTTATTTCAGATGATTGGATTCATGAAGAAATTTGGAGGAAGACCTTTTGGTATATCCATTGGCGGATTCTTTTGCGTGAAGAAGAACTTTCTAATTCGGGTAAATAGAAATTATTTTTAAAATATTTGTAGATGTATTAATAGTACACATATATTATACATATATTATTTATACATATATTATTTTATATCTCCTTTCTCCTNTTCTAATTCGGGTAAATAGAAATTATTTTTAAAATATTTGTAGATGTATTAATAGTACACATATATTATACATATATTATTTTATATCTCCTTTCTCCTATATAATAATTTAACGTTTTTATATCGTTATAGGTAATGAGTGGATTTTATTCAGTTTTCTCAACTCTAATTCAACTCACTGGAGTACTTGGACGAAAGAGTTGCACGTCAAGAATAAATGAAAACATCGTAATTAGTAATGCAACTGTTCATTAAAAAGAAATATAAATACGTTTTTAATATTCATAATTGAGTACCATTTGTTACTACACAAAAAGCAAATTTGAGATTGGTTTTTTTGGCAAAAACTTGACAATTTCACTGATTAATTAGATATTGAATTACATTTGTTGCAAATGCACGAAGAAAATTGTAATTTGTCGCCAAAAAGTTCTAATGATATTAATATTAAATATCGAAGACACTCAAACATACGCATTCATGTGTATAAAAGAGAAACAGATTGAAAAAGTACATTATTTCCTATTCAAAAATGGGCCCACCAGTGGCCAAGCGGTCTTTGTACCCCGAACACTGGGAGTTCGGTCGTGGTCTCGGCCTCGCTCGGACGGGCTGGCCACGTGGAATTTTTCCGGGTTTTCTTCACGTCTGTAACGCCTAAATAGGGGCCAGTTTTTCTTAAAAAGTCCTCCCGGAAGGCATCCCCCTTAGGCATTTGGGCAGATCGCCCAAGTGTTGCGTTGTCGTAACTAAACAAACTAAACCAAACAAAACTACTGTATTGAAAAATGTATAAACTGAATATCTGCAAAATCACTTTGTTCTGTTTTTAATGTGCGGATCGTAAAAATTGCAAAAATTGCACGAAAATCCTAAGATATTCTGTAAATACAATAGTTAATAATTTGTGTGTTTGATTTTAGATGTTTTTATTAATTAATTAATTAATTTTTTGTTGATCAATTAATTAATTTCGGAGAAGTTATGTTGTAGTTGAAACGTTATATTCAAGTAGTGTAATGGAAATGAATATTCTACTCTCGCATGTATAAATAGTTCTCATTGTGCAAAATGTTTCTGTCTGTATCATTATTTATTACTTTTAAAGTCATTTTTGTGTATGAGAAAATCGTTCGCAATTTAAGCTGAAAAATGAATTAATTTTGAAATTTCATCATGACATAAAAGCATAAATATTTCATAATAATTTTGTACTATAAAATGCGTGTAAAGTCTATGTTATTACAATCATAAAGTCGATATAAAATGTAACATTACTGAAGTTTCATTCCACGTTCAAATGAAATAAATTGATGTTTACTAACGCATAACGAACGAAACCTTAAATAGATTTTATTGATACGATTTAACGAAATATCTAAGTAAAAGCTATTATTAATATTCAATTTTCACACTATTGTAAAAAATTCTTTATTTATATTTGTAATAATTCTTTGATGTGTAGGTTATAGTGTAGCTCGATTATTGTTAATGTAATAAAAATGGAATTGTTATCGTATATTACAGCATATAATTCGCACTCCATTTCAGCATAGAGTATTTAAATAAAAAGTGATGTGTTGTCCGTTATACAGTATAAACCATCTCGCTTATTTGGCATTTTACCCTAAAAAAATTCCTCGCGACTCGCCTTGTCTCACTGAATGCTGCACCCTGGCACGAGTAAAAGACGGCCTAACAAGATACTGGACTCGGTGTAAAAAAATTTAATTTTATTTATTCTCATTCTGAAATATGGAATAAACATCTTCCTGTTCACAGAAATAGAAATATTTTAACAATAAAATGGAATGAAATAGCGGAAGACATGCAATTAGACGGGAAGTCTTTGTTCAGTAATGTAATATTTTTATAAAATAATAATTATCTATTTAAATATTGAAACTTGAAAGTAAATTTGAAAAAAAAAAAAAAAAGCTGAAGGAGTTAAGAATTGTTGTTAAAAATACAATATCATTTGACGATTATATAGACTGTTTATTTAATAAATGTGAGCAGTATAAAACAATAAATATAATTCGGAGTGAAAAATGTGGATTGCATTCAATGAAGATAAACAAGGCAGCTCTATCATACTGTATCAAGAGGTATACAGGAAATTCTCGTTAGTTCGAAATTCAATGGACTTTAATCACGACTTCGAATCATCCGAGATTTACATTTTTCCGTTTAATATGCCAAATGCCACGTATCTGATGTAATTTATTAAGCAAATACAGCTATTTATATAGAATGTTATTTTCGTTCGTACGCATATGCATATAAAATGATAGTTTGGACAGAGTTTTCGCTTCAAATTTCGAATTAACCGAATTCCTTAATTAATATGTAAATCTTTATGTTCCCAGTTGAGACAAAAGCAGCATAAAATTACGAACTAACGACGATTTCCTGTACAAAGGAATAGTTTTATTTACTAAAAAAATAAATTGTATAACGTCATAAAGTAAAAGATGTCTTATATAAAGAGAATCAAATGTTGCATTTAATTTTTATTCATTGAAATTGTCTAATTTATCTTAGTTTTTCTTTTTTCGTAATGTTTTGAGTATAAAAACAATATTGTGTGTTTTGTCCGAGAAGAAAAAGACTGAAATTTCGGCATGCCTCTTATATGTAAAGTGGCAATCTCCAAATAGGAAAATAATTCGCAAAACGTCTTTAAGTAAGCTGCAGGTAATTTCAGCTCACTATAATTCGTGAATAAAAATAATATAGAATTGAGAATAAAGTATTAAATGTTTTCTGTGCAATAATACCGTATAAACGATTTAAAATTAAATTATATTAAGCCATTTTTAATGTATTCGTAAAGAATATTTAATGGTAAATTTTAATTGCAAGTGACTTGTATTAAATGCTTCTTTTCACTGATAAATAAAGGCCATACCTAAATTATTTTATAAACAAAATCGTCGTTTAATTTTATAAGGATTTTTTATAAAATTTTATAAGGAAATCGTCGTTAGTTCGTAATTTTATGCTGCTTTTGTCTCAACTGGGAACATAAAGATTTACATATTAATTAAGGAATTCGGTTAATTCGAAATTTGAAGCGAAAACTCTGTCCAAAATACCTAAATTATTTTATAAACAAAAATACTCTAAAAAACTTTCATAGTTTATACAGTAAAATGGAATTTTTACTTAAATACTCTATGATCAAAATGGAGTGCGGATTATCTAATACACTAAAATCTACACATCAAATAATTATTATAAATATAAATAAAGAATTTCTTTACAATAGTGTGAAAATTGAATATTAATAATAGCTTTTACTTAAATATTTGGTTAAATCGTGTCAATAAAATCTATTTAAGCTTTCATTCGTTATGCGTTAGTAAACATCAAATTATTTCATTTGAACGTGGAATAACACTTCAGTAATATTACATTTTATATCGACTTTATGATTGTAATAACAGACTTTACACGCATTTAATATTATAAAATGAAATATTTATGCTTTTATATCATCGATCAAATTTCAAAATTAATTCATTTTCTTTAAGAATTTATTGAATTTTTCAGCTTGAATTGCGAACGATTTACTCATATGCAGAAAATGACTTTAAAAGTAATAGATAATGATACAGACAGAAACATTTTCCACAATAAGCACTACTTATACATGCGAGAGTAGAATATTCATTTCCATTACACTATTTGAATATAACGTTTCAACTACAACATTAATTAATTAATCAAAGGGTCTAAAATTAAACACATAAATTATTAACTATTGTATTTACAGAATATCTTACGATTTTTGTGCAATTTTTGCAATTTTTACGATCTGCACAATAAAAACAAAAAAAAAAAAGTATTTTAGCAGATATTCAGTTTATACACTTTTGAATGGTTTTGTTTGGTTTGTTTAGTTATGTCAGCCCAACACTTGGGCGATCTGCCCAAATGCCTAGCGGGATGCCTTCCGGGAGGTCTTTTTAAGGAAAACTGGCCCCTATTTAGACGTTACAGACGTGAAGAAAACCCGGAAAACTCCACGTGACCAGCCCGTCCGAGCGAGGCCGAGACCACGATCGAACTCCCAGTGTTCGGGGTACGAAGACCGCTTGGCCACTGGTGGGCCCATTTTTCAATAGTAAATAATGTACTTTTTTAATCTGTTTCTCTTTTATACACATGAATGCGTATGTTTAAATGTCTTCGATATTTAATATCAGTAGAACTTTCTGGCCACACATTACAATTTTGTTCGTGCATTTGCAACAAATGTAATTCAATATCTAATTAATCAGTGAAATTGTCAAATTTTTGCCACAAAACCAGTCTCAAATTTGTTTTTGTGTAGTAACAAATGGTAATTAATGAACAGTTGTATTAGTAATTACGACGTTTTCATTTATTCTTGACGTGCAACTTTTTCGTCGGAGTACTCCAGTGAGCTGAATTAGAGTTGAGAAAACTGAATACAATCCACTCATTACCTAGAACGGAATAAAAATGTTGAATTATACAGGAGAAATAAAGTATTAATAATTGATTGTAAGTAAAAACTTTTTAGAAATATTGTTTTTCTCTTCATGCCTAGTGGGAAATTATTGGGCATTTATCTATTCCAATCCGAGCGCACGATGGAATCAACACCGAGGGGTGAGGCCAAACGATAAGGGAGGAGGCCCGATATTTTTCAGGCAGTCCGCCAATGAGATATTTTTGAACAGCGGCACAAGTAGACTATACGAGAGAAAGAGACAATAAAAAATGACATCATACATTATGCAAGAAGCTTAAAACTACAAGGTACGATTTGATGTTGGATCGGCACTGTGAGAAAGGCTCATTGATTGAAATCGGGGATAACATGGCCTTAAAATCAGAAAACATTCTTCGTTTTTAAGACCAACTTTTGGTCAAAATACGACAAAGTTGAATGGAAAAATTAAAAAATGTCATTCATTACTTTCTTTTATAATACCGGAATATATGGAAAGTCAAGAATTTTCTGATGTTTATTGATAATGGAAGTTGACGTCTACTTCGGGAGTAGAAAAAGGACAACACAGATGAAACGGTATGCACTCGCTGCAAGTGCTTCAATGTACTGTACGAGTAAACCTGTTTCTGGAGTCTTCTGCCCGGATTCGAATCCAGGTTTACTAAAGATATACTGAAATGTCGTAACAGTCTTGGCACTCTTCATTATTAATATTAACAGTATAATTAAATATAAAAACATGAAATTCATGTTTTTATATTTAATTATAATAAGTATACTAATGCGATTAGTAACGAGCAATTAACGAGCAAAATTGCCAGGCGGCAATTTTTTATTATATTTTTTATTTATTTAATTTAAAATATATGCTTTCCACCTCAAATTAGTAAAGTCTTGTCCCTGTACATCATACTTTTCTTTTAACAATACAGTCGCGCCGGTCATCTATTAACTGCTTTTAGAAGAAAAGATTTAAATTGAAATAACGTGACTTCCGGCTTTCATTAAAAGTTTTTATATGGTTAATCGGAGCCTTCTAAATCCTAAGGTCTCCACATCTGATCTCCATTTATCTAAGACCGTTATCAAGTTTAAGGAAAGACAGACAGCCGGACGGACAAACGGAGAGATTTCAAATTAATAATACGTATATACGGTACTAATTTCATAAATAACCAATTAATATATACTATTATTAATTGGTTATTTATGAAATTATTAACGTTATTGAAGATGTAGCAATTGAAATTCGGCAGGTTACTTTATAAGTATTATACGTATAAATATTTACGTATAATACTTATAAAATAATATATGTATAATTAATACATATATTATTTTATATACGTATAATATATACGTAGTAATAATACATCTACAAATATTTTTATAATAGTTTGTACTCACCCGAATTGGAAAGTTCTTCTTCACGTAAAAAAATCCGCCAACGGATATACCAAAAGGTCTTCCTCCAAATTTCTTCATGAATCCAATCACCTGAAATAAATTATTTGTATCAAATAATAATTAATCACGAGAGTTAAATTAAAAATAATACGATACTTTGAATTTATACTCCAAGGAAAGAGGTTCTGAATAGAATTTCCCAATTGAAATGAAATTGTCGTATACCTGAAATGACATTTATATTTTAACACTATTTTAAGTGGAATTAAATTGGTGTTATTAATACTTACAATCGATGTAAATTTCGACAGTGCCCAAGAAACTAACAATGATCCAATTAATAATATCAATGCAGTAACAAATACAGAAATACGTAAGATGACATTTATTTTGGCGAAAAGACTTCCAAAAAGGAAAAAGCAGGATTCGTAAACAAAATGTATGTACATAACAGGAAAAAGAATACTCCAATTTTCGTTTACTTCTTGAAAAAATTCCCATAATTTCAAAATTTTCTCCATAAGATTTTGTAAAAACGCTTTAGTTGCTCGGTTTGTATTTTCTAATTCTTTGGAGACTTCCACAAATCGTTTTCCTAATAGTATAGAACCAAATGCGAATGATAGTAATACAAAGCATATCTGTGACGAAGTATAAGTTAACCATAGCTGAATAATAAACGTGCAATATAATATTACTTTATTATCGTTTATAACTCTGGCTACGGAAAAATAACTGACAAAGGAAAACATCGCAAAAATACATATGAGAATAAACGAAAAGAATGCAAAGAAAATGAACATATATCTTTCGCTTCTGTCGACAAAATCTTCTTCGCCGTCGTATTGGCTCTTTAAATAATGGATAGATATTTTTCTTCTTTTCAAAATACTGAACTGAAGAGCGACATAAACTGCAAGGCCCAGAAAAACAATTTTGGCATAAAATGCTTCGTTTTCAAAAACGAGAAATACTTCCGAGCAAAGAAAGTTTGAAGTTGTTATCATCATTATAAACAATAATACTACATGCCACAAGATGAACTCTATTATGAGCTCGTAAATTTTGAAAAATGCAGCAATTTTAGTCTCTTTTAACTTTTGACATTTGCACGGTTTTAACAAATCTAATCCAAAAACTTCTCCTGTAGATAATACCGGTCGAACCTTTACTGCAATACAGAAATCATAAGAATGAGATTGCGTTGTTGTAGACATTTTCCCAAAAGTATTGTATTTTGATGGTATGTAACGATTATTAGTTTTTACGGATATAATTTCTTGTATGTTAAGGAGTACAGAAATTTCGACTTGATCGAAAACGTAATTCGAGAAAACAAATTACATCAGCAATTTTCAAGATTTGCAACTACTTCTTAGCAGAGAGAACTGGCAATCAGAAAGCGAGAGAAGATTACTTTACTATGACTAAACTGTTCCTCCAATTCATTTGTTCAATTTATAAAATGAAAGACGTTTGTAATTTTGATAATAACTTCGGTAGTTAAATTATATAAATGGAAGATATGTTTGGAATTTTGACATTTGGAATTTTCATTTCTTAAATATTGGAAACAGAACGTTATATTTGTGGAATTATTAACGTTATTAAAGTCGTAGCAATTGAAGTTCGACAAATTATCTTTTATTTCGTTTTCGTAAATGATATTGAATTTATAGAATTATTCAATCTAATAATGTCACTCAAGAAATTGCGATAAAATAAGTGAAGTTTCTATCGATTCTTAATTGCTACCGTTTTCATATTGCATACTTTCTTAAATGATTTATACATTTTATTTACTCGATGGTAGAACAGGAAATGTCATATTTCGAAAATTAAAAATAACTTCCATTTAACGAAATTTACTGTTTTATGGCTAGATGAGATGTAATTTAACCTCAGACTTATTATAGAATTGCTAAATTTCTTAAAAATTATGATTTTTGACCAAAATTTAGTGCATGGATCTTCTACATGACTATTTTGTTTTTTATTTTCCACTAGAATTGGTGTAATTTGCCACAACATGACTAGCAAGTTTCAGTCTTCTAGAAATGTCTCTAATTGAAAGTGTTAATTTGCACAGTTTAGTTATTTGATCTTGTTCAAAGTGAAATCTTTCCAAGGTTATATCTTTATGATGTATTCCCGAATTGCTTTTTGTAGAATTTACTCCTAAGCTACTATTATCCTTTATTATATACTATCCTGTGTGTTATTTACATATTAATTGCTAAAGCAAAGATGCTTTTCTGATTTTGAGACAAGTACCCTATATCTTTTACAGCGTTGTTCAAAGTTGATTAATTAATTTTATTACTGTTTTTGATAAAATTATTATTACACGTTATCATAATGAACCAATAATCAAGTCACTTCTGTTGTTTTGTGATGTTCTTTGCAAACAAATACGAAAGAAAACAAATAACAGTTTGTGAGTGACAAACAGACCCACAATAAAGTGTTATTTTAAATTTTAATTATTGATGCATTCCATCATCTAAATTCGAGCGTTAGGCTAAAAGCCATAAAAATTTCCTACGGAGTTGGTTCCTTGTTGAGGAGGATCCAGCTAGTCAGCGATGTGTCACCAGGAACTTTCGATAGAGTGCCCATATTGGACGCCAGACCATTAACAACAACCACCTGACCTCATGAAAAAAACCCAAGAGGAATAACAAGAGAAAACAAAAAAAAACACCCGAGGTCAGTCGTCTTCCAACGTCCGTCCACAAAAGTCGTCCTCAAGGATTAACACCATGACCAGGAATTCAGAATTGAATCCGTGACAAAGATCGTGCCCTTTTAAAGATATCATCCCCATTTCAGTGTCGTCACACCGTAGTGCTCCTATTAACGGACAAGACCCGGAATCATTCTATCGAACATTTCTTCGGCGTCAACAATGTCATCGTACTACAGATCAGCGACCTAGAAGAAAGGTATTTATCAACCCGCGATTCGGTTGTAAACTTTCTTTCTCAACGGCTTAGTATAATTAAGCCCGATAATATGCCCGATATCTCTGTATTGTCTTTGGTTCTTATTAAAATTGTTATTTGTTAGAAAATATGGAATCCGAGTGAGTCACTTCCTCGTTTCTCTCCTCATTTCTACTCCGAATCCAACCGCTCACACGCTACCGCTCGGGTGACGTAAAGTCGCGATTTCCGAGTCCTGAGAGACTTGGTGGTGTCACATCCTGACGTGGTGTCAAAGAGACACCGACCCTACGGTAACAAGTTCATGTGGCAAATTACAGGAAATAGGGTGAAGAATTGGACCAAGGGCTGAGCGATTACGCGTTAATTACGAAAACATATTTATCTAGTAGAAACACTAAAACACTTTGTGTCTGCATAGGAATCGGTTATCAATGTGTTTTTTATTTAGCCATTATTTCACAGTGGCTTTACATTTAGGAACGGATTGTGTTCACAAACACTCACGTTTAGTGTGCGTGTAATCACTTTAAACTAACAACCGACAATCGGCTCATAGATTTTACATGACAAATGTTGGCCTCGAATATTTCAGCTCATAGATCGAATTTCAAAATTGTGGCTTCGTCAGGTTATTTGCTTTGCCAAGTAATACATGTTTTTAAAACATCGTCTTGTATGGACTGGTAGTTGCTTTAAACTCTGATCACGAATAAATCACGTTCTGACTCAATAAAATCAGAACCTTATATAAATTGCGCAGAAACTGTCCATAAATTACCTAACTCGGATATCGGTAGGTGGGTATACAGATTATCAGCAGTCATTTCTTTCCTTTCGTACTGTATTATCGTTACGATGTTTTATCAAATACATTTTTCTTCCCTAACGGTGTCTTTTCCGTTTGACAGAGACTCGATCAAATAAAGAAAAATATTAGCTAATCTAAAAATTAATATAGAAAAACCCGTAATCATTATGAATTGCCCACATTCTATATCTATATATACTGTATAATCGAGACGAGTTGATAATGATAATAATGATGATGATAATAATAATAAGTGCAGAGCCCAAACGATTAGGAGTTGAAAGTTGAAATTTCGTACACAGTTAGGGTACGTTACGAGAACACACAACTCGTGGGGAGGAATTTCGAAAAATCCCTTTTTTTCGAAATTCCTCCCCATGAGAGGAAGGGATTTTTCGAAATTCCTCTCCACGAGGGAGAGAAACAGGATTAAGTCTTAACGCTTCCGTCAATAATGGAAGTGTTAAGTAACAATGGAAGTGTCAACAATGGAAGTGTTACGTAACAATGGAATTGTGAAGAGAAAGCGACGTGCAAGATGCAGATGCAGTTTTTTTGTTTTTGCGGGAAATCGAACATATTTTTAGACCCATCTAAAAATTCTCTAATCAGTCCGGAAACAGGGGGACCCAATTCTTGCATTTCGTGAAAACGGGTAAGGTTGACTATAACGTAATAATGTTAATCTTCCCTATCGTTAGTTTTGTCCGAGCAACGCCGGGCCCCCTGCTAGTTTGCAATAATCGTATAAGATATGTTAATTCTTGTAATAGCATCGGGTCATTTTGTATCCTAAACTTACCTTTAAAGGACATGTGGACAGCGGCCGGATGGCCGAGCGGTTAAGGTGGCAGCCAGGAATAGCCAGGAATTTTTCGTAGGGTAGTCCGTTCGGTTATGTCGGGCCCTGTCCCTCACCACCTGGCAGTCTCATTGTGGGCCTGGCCGAAGCAATAATGGACTTGCAAAAACAGGCCCTCTTAGTGCCCACAGGTCGGAAAGAGTTAAAAAAAAAAAGGACATGTGGATAAGATTATTAAATCTCTAACTATTAGTCGTGGAATTCTTTTGCGTTTTGAAAAACTATTTCCTGAGAAACAGTCTTATAATCCATTTATTTTGCCAATATTCATTCTCTACACGATTATTGTCTGTCAATATGTAATATGGCTGTCTCCTCTCATTTATAAAACATATTAAAAGAATTAGATAAAGTAAAATAAACCTGTCGACCTTTCTGTTTTTTTTTNTTTTAATCTGTTTCTCTTTTATACACATGAATGCGTATGTTTAAATGTCTTCGATATTTAATATCAGTAGAACTTTCTGGCCACACATTACAATTTTGTTCGTGCATTTGCAACAAATGTAATTCAATATCTAATTAATCAGTGAAATTGTCAAATTTTTGCCACAAAACCAGTCTCAAATTTGTTTTTGTGTAGTAACAAATGGTAATTAATGAACAGTTGTATTAGTAATTACGATGTTTTCATTCATTCTTGACGTGCAACTCTTTTGTCCGAGTACTCCAGTGAGTTGAATTAGAGTTGAGAAAACTGAATAAAATCCACTCATTACCTATAACGATATAAAAATGTTGAATTATACAGTAGAAAGAAATTATTAATAATTGATTACAAGTAAAAACTCTTTAGAAATATTGTTTTTCTATTCATGTTCTGTCGGAAGTTATTGAGCCTTTGTCCATTCTAATCCAAGATCACGAGAGGATCGGTCAAACGGTATGGGAGAAAGCCCGATATTTACCAGGCCGTTCGCCATTCAGATATTTTTGAACATCCGCTCAAGTAGACTATAAGAGAGAGAGAGAGAGAGAAAGAGAGAGAAAGAAACAATAAAAAATGTTATCATAAATCATGCAAGAAGCTTCAAACTATGATTTAAAGTCAGATCATCACTGCCACAAAGCTGCATTAGTTGCAATCAGGGTTAGCTTGGCCTTGAAACCATGAAACATTCTTCGTTTTCAAGGCAAAGTTTTGGTCAAAATACGACGCATGGAAGAATGGAAGAAATTGAATGTAAAAATTAAAAAAATCATTCATTATTGTCTTTTATACTGTATTTCCAAAATAAATGAACAGTCATGAATTTTCTGATATTTGTTGATAATGGAAGTTCAGGCCCACTTCGGGAGTAGGGAAATGACAACACAAATAAAACGGTAAGCTCGTGCACCAACTGCCCCAATGTTCAGGAGAATCTGTTTCTGGAGCCTTCTGACCAAATTCGAATCCGATTCCATCTCCAATGCTATCACCACCTCGGCCACCTCATTATTAATATTAACAATACGAATAATGTGTAAAAATATAATGTGTATGGTTTTACATCTGATTATAATACGTGTACTAATACCATTATTAACGAGCAATTATTTATTGTCACATCATCACAATGTCGAGTTTCAATTTTTAATCATAAACAGTATTTTATTTATTTAATTTAAAATATATGATTTCTACCTCAAATTAGTAGTGGCTTCTCCCTGTACATCACACTTTTTCTTTAACAATGCAGTCGCGCTGGTCATCCATTAACTGCTTTCAGAGGACAGGATTTGAAATGAAATACAGTAACGTGACTTTCGGTTTTCATTAAAAGTTTTCATGTAGTTAATCGGAGCCTTCTGAATGAATCCTAAGGTTTTCACTTCTGGTCTTCATCTATCTAACTCATTATCAAAATTACGGAAAGAGTCAGAGGAACGACAGTGAGAATTTATAGATCCACAAGTCTTTCAAATTGCAGCCCAATTAATAATAATTGGTTAGTATCATTAATTGGTTAAATTTACAAAATTATTAACGTTATTAAAGACGTAGCAATTAAAATTCGACAGGTTACTTTATAAGTATTATATGTATAAATACTTGTAAACGTAGTATTAATATATCTACAAATATTTTAAAAATACTTTCTACTCACCCGAATTAAAAAGTTTTTCTTCACGTAAAAGAATCCGCCAACGGATATACCAAAAGGTCTTCCTCCAAATTTCTTCATGAATCCAATCACCTGAAATAAATTATTTGTATCAAATAATAATTAATCACGAGAGTTAATGTTAATATTTAAATAATATAATATTTTACCAGTTTTACCAGTATTATACAGTTGTCCAACAGAAGAGTAATCTATCTTGTTTACAAATCTTTTCAAAATAGACAGTTTGACCGGGCCCTTCTAAAAACCGGGCCCTAGACATTTGTATCATTTGTCTATGCGATGATCCGGCCCTGCATCTAGGTTACTTACGTTACTCCTACCCGAGTCTCCCTAGTCGCTAACTGTAAATGATTTAGAACCGGCATCACATTATTCTTCGCATTGCAAAATGGCATACGCAGGCGTCAGGAACTTCTGTTCGAACAAACCTCACCTGCCGTCCGGGTCAGCGATTTTAAAAAGGTGGCAACACTAGCACGGAATTTTTCATTACTTATTCTGTGACAAAACTGAAATGTAGTCTTTTAAATTGAGATACCTAAATAAGGGGACAACGAAATTTTCTTTTGCCCCGGGCTGCTGACACCCACACTACGCTACTGGTGAAACAATCTCTACATGAAAATTTTCTACATTTTAAACAATTCGTAAACAGTTGCATTATAATACATAATCTTTTGTTTTAATTTATGTATATTTTTTTAATCTTGTATGTTGATTTTTATTCTTTGTTATTTGTACTTTAACCTTCTGTTACGGCGTTATTAACGGGAAAGATATCAATTCTCTTGTGATATTTCTTTCTGCAATAAAATAAATAAATATATAAAATTTAGCAACGAGTTGCTTAAGTTTCCCGGCCGCATTTAAATTTTTGGTGGCGCCTTGTGTTGTCATATTTTATTTTAAAAAATTTTCGATTTTTACTATTATAAAATGGTATAAAACGATTCCCGCCTTTTTTGAACTGGTAACGGTTGAGGAAGCGACCGTTGGATTTTGAATGCGTAGCTGCTGATTGGTCGGAATATCATCGCACTACCAGCGGAACTTTTACAGAGCAGCTAATTGCTGATTGGTCGAGAATCCCACCACACTGCATATTTGCATAAAGCTACAGCCAAGTAATCGCTGATTGGTCGTCCAACCCGCTGTCGACGGCTATAAAAAGGTTAATGTCGAACAGGGAAACTTCGGGAAGTTCACTGCAGAGCTTCGAAGTGACGACAAGCACGTTGTAGATCTTCAAGTGTGCATCAAAGTTCGACTCGGTCTGGATTCGTCTCGCTGTTTGTTCTTCAACCGCCGGAAGGTTACTTCTAGCCAACAACTCGTCGATTCGTCGTAAGGTGTCTTCTCCACGGACCAGATCAGCATATTGAACTAATGTTATTGGCGCACCGACTTGGTCGCCAATTGTGAAATACGAACATTATTAAACTTCACTAATGGCAAAATGCTTTCCAGGATAAGGGTAGGTTTTATATAACAATGTAAATGCTAATAACAGGTAAAATCTTCATTAAAGTCCGACCCTACTAGATCCAACCCCCTTTTAATCACCAACGTTTATTTATTTATTTATTTAACTAAACGACTCTACGGCCGTTGTATTTTTTTACACTTGGAATAGACCAAATATAAAAAGTAAACAATCAACAAAACAAACGGCATAAAGAAAAAAAATACACAAAACTAGACAGTTTAAATTTTTAACAACTTGTTTAAATTGCCCATAAGTCAAATCTTTATACAGTAGAACGTCGATTATTCGAATCAATTGGGGACTGGGGTTGTTCGGATAACCGATTACGTACGAAAAAAATATATTAACCTATCCCATGTTGAAAATTTCTCCGTTGCGTGTCGCTTTGCCTTGAATTTTCGTCGATGTTAAGCCTAACGAAGACTATTGTATGGTTAAAAATTATTTTTTTTATTTTGTACAAACAAAATAAATATATAAAAAATTTATGAACAAAAAAATTTACTTCAGAAGTTAATTTAGTATCAAAAANAAAAACACATAACTAATAAACATGCAAGTCTGTGTATATATGTATTTTTATTATTACATATAAACAAACGTAGTAAGAAAGTATATATATATTTTTTATTTCTTGATGTCTCCAGAACGAATTAATCAAATTCCCATACAAACCTATGGTAAATTCATAATCGGTTAACGAACAATTCGGATAGCGAACAATGTCTTGGAACGGATTATGTTCTTTAACCGATCACCCACTATAACAAAAGAAAGAATACAATCGACCCCCTTATAACACGGTAGATACGTTCCGTTCTTTATGAATCAATTTTGTACGAGTCCTTGCCAATCACAGCCCGACACGTGTGAAGTTTACGGACTACGGCTGTTTGAAAGGTTTTCTTCCATAAAATTAATCGATTCTAGACTAATTCGACTCAACATTTCCAAAATATGTATAATTGTTTGGGAATAATCCGTATAAACTATGCTATAAACAAAAAATTGTAGGATTACTTACCGAGGGTGCACCGTTCGACGTTGCCATTGCTCAAGCTTGTTTTCGTCGCAGAGCAGCGCACCAAACGGCGGGCACCAAGCGGCAGGCGATTTCTGATAAGTTATTTTTCTGCGAAAACTTCGTTGAACTTTGGAGACATCATTAATATAAATAATTTTTATGGCCGTTGAATAAGAAATGTTTCTTTCACAAGAAATGTATAAAATTACAGTACTTTATTAGACTTACGGTACCTAATTTACATACTGTACAGACGATAGTAAACAACTTACTCGTCTAAACTCTCCATAGCGTGGCGCTGGACAGCGGAAAGTATATATATAATTATAATAAAGTTACAGTAAATTAAGTTAATATATAATTATATATACAGTACCTAATTTATATATGATACTGTACAGACGATAGTAAACTCAATTTACCCGCCTAAATTCTGCGTAGCGTGGCGCAGGACGACGGAAAGTAGTTCGGCTGCCTGATGACGTTTTACCGAATTATAGGAGTTTTTTACCAGGTTTGTACGGATACCGTCGTATAGGAATCGTAATTATAGGAACCCGTGTTATAGGGGGTTTACTGTACTCTATTTATCGTTTAGTTCTTAAATAAATTCCCATAATTCTAAAAGTTTCTCCATAAAATTTTGCAAGAACGATGTGATTGCTCGGTTTACATTTTCATATTCTTTGGAGATTTCCATAAATCGTTTTGCTATTATTATCGAACCGAATGCGAAGAACAGCAACACGTAGCATACGTATGACGACATATAAGATAACCATCACTGAATGACTATTGTGCAGACTAACATTATTTTATCATCGTTTATAACTCTGGCTATGGAAAAATAAGTGACAAATAAAAATATTGTAAAAAGTGATACGAGAATAAATAGAAAGAATGCCAGGAAAATGAATATATATCTTTTACTTCTGTGGACAAAATCTTCTTCGCCGTCGTATTGGCTCTTCAAATAATGGGTAGATATTTTTCTTCTTTTCAAAACACTAAACTGAAGATCGACATAAACAGTAAGACCTAAAAAGACTATTTTGGCATAAAGTGCTTCGTTTCCGAAAAGATGAAAGGATTTCGAGCAAAAAGCTTTCGAAGTTGTTATCTTCATTATTAATAGTAAGACAGAAAACCACAAGAAACACTCGATAAAGTGCACATAAATTATGAAAAGCTTAGCGAATGGTTATTCTTTCGGCTTTCGAAATTTGCATGGTCACGGGATATCCAATCCGAAGACTTCTCCTGTAGATAAAAGTGGTTGAACATTCATTCCCATACAAGAATGTGAAGGATATAATTGCGTTGATATAGACATGACAAGAACGTCTTTAATGGACTGTAACGATGGGTAGACTTTAAAAATTTAATATATTATAAATTTAAGTTTCTACAAATCAGAAGTTACTTAACTATATAATAAATTCCAGTCTAGACCGAAATTCATGTGATTTCAACCGAAAATTTTCTTCACAACGGTGTTAGCTAGATGATCAGCATGAGTCTGATGTTATGAGAAAAAGTATGACGTACAGATGCAACACACTGCTAATAATTTTAGGTGCAGAGCATATACAGTAGACGTTCGATGCGCGTTCCGCGACGAAAACAAGCTTAAGCAATGGCGTCGTGGAACGGTGCACACTCGGTAAGTAATCTTACAATTTTTGTTTATAGCATAGTTTATACGGATTATTCCCAAAAAATTATACGTGTTATGGAAACGTTGAGTCAAATTAGTCTAGAATCGATTAATTTTATGGAAGAAAACATTTCAAACAGCCTTAGTCCGTAAACTGCATACGTGCCGGGCTGTGATTGGCTCATGTATTTAAGGACTCGTACAATATGTATTTCATAAAACACGGAACGTATCTGCCATGTTATAAGGGGGTCTACTGTATTTTAAATGAAATAGATTAAAATTACAATTAAAAATTGCATCCCAGCGTTGTGACATATTCACAATACTGAGCTGCACTTTCTACCAGAAAATGCTATTGCCCATTTAGAATACAGCGAAATCCAAGAATATCAATTAAATTATTTTTAACGTAAGAGAGCTTCTTTTATCCTATGACAAGTCAAAACAAATACAATTTTTAGAACGTATTTTAATTAATTTATTTAACAATTAAATTATCGTAGAGATGGATAATGTCTATATATCTGAGACTTTCCGTTAGGGGCCGTCCAGAAGTTACTTGCGGATAATTACAGAACGATTCCGTAGCCGTAGTTCTGGTTTTTACCACGAGATAATGCTAGTATTGTGACATTTAGGTAGCGTGTACCTCGTACTGTATGGTGTGCTTGGAATTTTTTATCGATATTTTGGCTTTAAAACCATACTTTATCATCGATAATTGTTTTTGAAGTATTCCCGCTACGTTGCTAAGAAATCGTTATGGAAAATATTGCGTTGGATATATCAGAAAATACTTGTTGTTATTGCGATAAGCACCTCTCCTCAAAAGGAAATTTTACTAACAAGCATGTAAGATTAAAACATAAGCAAATCCTGGTGGAGGAAAAGTCTATATTCTGTCGCGAGACTTTGTGTTCTGAAGGTTTTTCTACTTCCTTTCAATTACGTGAACACTTGGGGAAATTACTGTACCTGTACATAGATTTGCCTGTGAAATTGAGAACTGGAATTCAAAAATATAAAGAATAAGTAAATCCTGTTCTGAAATTTTAAAAATGCTGTACAGTAGAACGTCGTTTATCCGAATCAATTGCGGACTGGGGTGGTTCGGATAACTTATTTTTCGGATAACGAATCATGTATGAAAAAAAATATTAATTTATTTCATGTTGAAATTTCTATCCGTTGCGTGTCGCTTTGCATTGAATTTTCGTCGATGTTAAGCCTAACGAAGACTATTGTATCGTTAAAAATTATTTTTTTATTTTGTACAAATAAAATAAATTTATTGAAAAATATAAAAACAATAAAAAATTATANCTGATTTATTTTAAAATTATAATTTTCCATATATTTACTTAATAAAAATTCTTTTGTTGGTTAGATTATTTTCAATTAATTCAAGATTCAAATCTGCATAAGTTATACAGTAATAATAATATCTGCATACAATATAATATTAGAGAAACTATTTCTAAAAATAATTACTGTTTAATATTTACATAAATCGTAAGAGCTTAGAATGGATCCCCGTGTTGCACTTATGTTCACTTGAAAAGGTTTAGATATTATTGTATTTTTACCTTAATATTTTGCCAAAACTCTATCAAGGAACGTATATTTGAGAATTGTCTTTCATAGTAATCTACCTCTTCTTTCCTAATTTTATTCCTAATATCTTAGTCTTCTTACTTTCGTTCATATTTTTGCACGTCGATCTTCTAAAATACACTTGTTTAATTGTTTAAACAACCTCCTCTTCTGGCTAATTAACTTTGTTGTATTGCTTGAGATAATTTCTGCCAAAAACGCCTTTCATAAAGCGAAAGATTTTCTTATTTAGTGTTATTATGGGATAATATTTATTAATAAAAATCTGCAGGATATCCTGAAAGTAATCCACAAATTGGTCAACAAAATGATTTGGAGAATAATACCAATCCCAAGCAAAACAAGCTGACAGTGCATTACGTAAAAAATGTATTCACGTATTATTTATTTTCCCACGTGTTTTTAACGAATTACCACCTATTTCCGTATTTTTCCACGGGAGAAAGAAAACTATAGGCGAATAATCGGACAATAAGTTCTGATAAATTAAAAATTCTGACTCACTAATATTGGTTAACCCAAAGTCAACCAAAGAGTAAGTATCTTTATCAAATTCGGTCGGTTGCCTCTGATCAGTCAAAAGTGACAAATTTTCAGAATAGCAAAAGTTTAACAAGTTCTTTGTTATCGCATTTTTTGGAAGGGAACGACATACAAGTCTTCTATGCTGTAGTTATCACCATATATAGTTTTTGCTTTTGCTACTCCAAGGGATTTGAAAATGTCTCCTGTGTAATTTCAAAAGGCCAGTACCTATCGAAGAACCTTTACGTAAATCTATATAAAATTCGCCGATGATAAATAACTTATAGTTCCTGAATTTAGTAATATTGAAATGAATTATAAAATTTAGTACATCGAAAAATAAACAGTTTTCATCCTACCAATAGATGCGGGTAAAAACCTCTGAACAATGTCGAGGATTTGCACCTGAGAAACGAGCTGACCACGTGGTTCTTTCTCGGTTTTCCTCGTGCATCAAACACCTAAATAAGCGCCATTTTCCACACAAACATTTCTAAACATCTCGATTAAATAAATTCAGTGGAATTGGCAACAACATTATCACAGTTTTTCGAAAACGAAATCGCTTGTAATTTCATCATTCCAGAAAACACAGAATGTAATGTTTTCGCCATCTAAAAAGTTAAAATAACTTAAATATTTTTGTATAATAAATTAATTGTTACGAATATACCGGACGTTTAATGTAAGTATTCCTATTCAATACCGTATGTAGGAATAACTTGCAGTTCAAACTCTTACAAATGCTGACGTTTACGAACTTGCCGAAAAGATTTCCTGAAAAATTTTAATTTCAGAAACTAGTTAAAGGATGTGTCGCGCTGAGAGCGGCGAAAAATGATTAGAATATAATTAATATACCAGTGCTATGGCCAATTTCTTGGTATGAAACTGGCCTACGGTTGGTGAAAAACAAATTGCATTACTGCAAACTATTATGACTGTCTGAATGCACCTTTTATGCAAAGATTTATAATGCCAATGCTGTAAGTCGGCTTCGAGAGGTAAGGCACATTCGGAAATTTGTGTCGCTCACAGCGCCACAAATATCCTAGTGGTAAGTTTTGCAACGAAAATTTTTCTTTGCGGGAATCTACGTGCTCAGAAAAGTCACTATATAACTTGAGTTTAACTGCGAAATGTCTTTCCAGACAGAAATTTAAAGTATTTAGAGTTCCCCTTGTAACAGGATTAACTCCTAAATACGCTAATAAAAGATTTCATTTAATTGATTTGTTTTGATAATTACCTTGAAAGGAATTCTTTTATTTATAATATAGATACCTCCTATGGAAAGACACAAAGGAACTCTTCCAAATCTTTTCATAAAATTCAAAATCTACGTAAATGAAAATTAATTATTTATTAAATACAATAACCGTTTGAAACAGTAAATTGCAAAAGCTTACCTTTAGCTTCTGTTCCAGTTTTAATTTGCAAATAGCAAACTGTCTGATATCTTGAAAGCCATTCACCAACTGAAAAATAAATTAGAAAATGTTACTTCTCCAGCCAATGGCATTGCTTTAACATTAATTTATTATATATTTACATACATTGAATGCGAATGAACATAACATAATGGCAGTTATTAAACAAAAAGACGTGAATAATATTACCAACATTGAATAAAATAATCGTACAGATTTATTAACTATTATAAATATATAGGTATAATAAGTGGAGCTCGCAATCCAAATAATAGTGAAATAAATGACACCAAGTGGGAAATTCAGTTTGGTATTGAACTGATTAATAAAATTCCATAGTTTATGTTGATGCATCATCAGCTCATTGAGTTCACGTGTCAAATTCTTTTCGCTTCTTTTTAATACAGAGAATTGACAAATGAGTTGATTTAATTTTTTTCTAGCAAGTAAAAGTAATAGTGCAACTAACAGTAACAAGTAAGCACTTCCACCTATGGCTAGATTCATGTACAGACCAATCAGAACACTACATAATACAGCTTCTCCTTCGAATTTTTACTTCTTTTCGAAAGCAGGATAATAAACGATAAGATTAAAAAATTGAAAAGATATTATAAATAGGATTGTTATGAAAGAGTAGAAAAAATTCCACTTTATAACATTTCCGTTTACCATGTTCCGTCGAAAGTATTCGTCTCGCAATTCTATATTAAGAGTTGCTTTGTTATTTTTGAAGAAAATTAAAGCTGATAAATAAATTAAAGTAAATATCGCAGTATAGATCTTTACTATATTTTCATTGTTATACAAATCGTAAAATCCCATGCAAATGGCATCATCACTCAAACCAGGGACGGCGTGCCAAACAAATAGCAAAGAATATTCCCAAAACAAATATATGATAAAACGAACGTAAAAACTTTTGTATTTTTTGACTCTAGACGAAATATTTTGACAGTTACAAATGATATAAGGCTCTACACCGAAGACGAGAGCCGTCATCCAGCAAGGCCTTAGGAAACAGCTGATGCAAATTTTCTCTTCTAATCCCGCGTACATTTTACTAATTCAGAGTATGAAGACGAAATGCCAACAAAATTTCTCTTTCAACATCGAATTCATCTTTCGATTATATAATAGTTCCGAGTTAACAAAAAGCATCGTTAATTTAATGAAGAATGCGATCGATTGCACTTAATGCGATTAGTTGCATTGCGATTTATATTTTATTATACAGTAAATCGATGTAATCGTTAATAATTATCTTTACTTATTAATTATCCTAAAAGCATTTCTCAAATTTTCCTTTAATATAAGCCATTATAAAATAATAGATAATTGAATGCAAGCAAAATATGCACGAAACATCCAACCTCGAACAACTTATTTTGAACTATTATAGAAAAAAATTATTAAAAAATCAATATTCATAGAAATGAATGTAATGGGGCCAATTATTTCCAATATTTCAAGATACATCTATTGAAATAAAAATATACTGTAAAATAATGTACCAGAATTGCCTTTTATATGCGTTACACTCAACAAACGTGATTTGTAAATTATACATTTACAAGAAAAACGTGAAACAATAAAATTTCCCAAACACCTTAAGGATATATCCCTGCATTTCTGATTTCAAATATTTAGAATTGTTACTGTGGTGTAAACTATACGTATATACCTGGTATATAGATCGAATAGTAAAGTTTGGATCCCGACGTATCCGGGTTTCAAAGTAAATAAGTAAATATTCCTGGTATTTTCCGACCAAATCGGTTTAGGATCTCAGTACAGTTCAAGTAATTATATCGGCCATAGCATCTGCTCATTACAGATAACAATAACAAATATAATAATATTAATAGTTGCTAATGAATGATATCTATTTATCACGAATATTTTAAAAACTATTCTGCTGACCCGAAAATAAAGTTCTTTTTCACATAAAAGAATCCTCCAATGAATAGTCCAAAAGGTCTACCTCCAAATTTCGTCATGAATCCAATCACCTGAAATGAATATTTATAATAATAATTATTCAGAAGAATTAAAAGCAGAATAATACAACACTTTGTATTTATACTCTGAGGGGAGTGGTTCTGAATATAATTTTTCAATTGAAATGAAGTTATCGTATACCTGAAAAAATTAATGAATTTTTAAACATTTAAAAACTATTTTCAGAAACACTTAATTACTATTACGTAATACTTACAATCGATGTGAATGACGACAGTGCCCATGACACTGACAATAATCCAAATAAAAGAATCGATGCAAAACCAGATACAGCTAGACGTAGGATAAAAGGTATCTTAGCGAAAACGGCTTCATATACGAAAAAACTGGATTCGTACACAAAATTTATATATACAGTGGGTGATCGGTTTACGAACAGATCGGATAACGAATACTTTCGCGAAAGATTTTTATGATCGGACAACGAACACTTCACTAAACAAACATAAAAAGAAGCGCCGAAAATAGCAAATACCAATTGATTTTCTCTTGTCTTCAGGCAACAATTCAAAACTTTTCGAAGCACGGGAGACGTCAACGTCGACGCTCAACCCGATATATACTGATTAGATTGTACCCCTCGAACTTTGAAATACTCCCTTGTAATTCCAACCTTTTATTTTTCTGACAAACAATTCTTTTATAGTATTCGCGAGACTTTCGGGCGGGCACTCGTTAAGTTTTGTGTCAGTTTTTATTTTCGAAAGGTGAGAGTATAATAGCAAAGGTAGAGAGTGGGCAGATGTCTGATGTTGCTGTGCACTATGGCTTGAAGAAATCTACAGTAGGGCACAGTTCAATCTTATCTAAGAAAGATACTGTATAGTCAAGAAGACTCAAGCAGCTAAAGGAGTAACAAAAATCACTTCTGTGAAATAAAGAACATCGAAGAGCTCATAACGGAACCTGAAACGGATCTGACGACAGAAGAACACCAAGAAACTCAGCGAAATATGTTTTATTTTGAAAAGGAGGGTTAATGCCGATATCTGCTATTAATTAAAGATCTTTTGAATAAGTAGGGGATGTCAGATCAACGGTCTTAGAATGGCATACAAACCAGGCTTAGGTTAATAAGCTTCGGGATGTCTACAATTACAATTCTATTAATTCTGTAAATCCTGAAAAAGAGAGAAAAGCCATCGACATTAGACAGATTATTTAACCTCCACAAACAAAAAACATAACTAATAAAAATGTAAGTCTGTGTATATACCGTGTTTCCCCGAAAATAAGACATCCGCAGAAAATAAAACCTAGCACAGATTTTGCTCAATTGCGAAATATAAGACCTCCCCCTGAAAGTAAGACCTAGCAAAGTTTTTTTTAGTCGTAATGGTCATCGACAGATGGTTGAAAGTGGCCGTTGGCTTTTTGAAAGTACAGCCACTGATTGGTTAACAGACAATTACGCCACGCGGCATGATTTGCATAAGACTATGGCTTGGGAATCACAGATTTGCATAACATTACGGCTGGTGATGCTAATTGGTCGGCCGGGAATCACGCCACATGACATTTACATAGTGCTACGGTTCAGTAAGCACTAATTGGTCATCGAGTCCGATGTTGACGCTATAAAAAGGCGACAGTTCGACACACC
>NW_019385493.1:73869-81363 GCF_000671375.1 Centruroides sculpturatus | reverse complement strand
AATACAGTAGAGCGTCGTTTATCCGAATCAATTGCGGACTGGGGTGGTTCGGATAACTTATTTTTTGGATAACGAATCATGTATGAAAAAAAATATTAATTTATTTCATGTTGAAATTTCTATCCGTTGCGTGTCGCTTTGCATTGAATTTTCGTCGATGTTAAGCCTAACGAAGACTATTGTATCGTTAAAAATTATTTTTTTATTTTGTACAAATAAAATAAATTTATTGAAAAATATAAAAACAATAAAAAATTATACTTCAGATGTTAATTTAGTATCAAAAACGTAAAATATTTGAATAGCCCGAGAAATAGCCGAAGATTGCAGCGCCACAGGACTAGCGAAAATTTAAATTTGCGGACTGGAATGCTTTCGGATAACGGACGTTTCGGATAACCAGCTTTCGGATAAACGACGCTCTACTGTATTTAATTAATATATCTTAAAATAATTGTTTTCGTGAATATTAACAGCTTATTAAGTTGTAAATAAAAATATTATATACTGTATTTGACAGATTTCTACGAATGGAAAGCCACAGAGGAGTTGAGAACCAGTGGCGCAGCTAGAAGAGAGCGGAGGGGGCAGCCAGCACCGGGTGCCACCCATGGTAGCTACGCCACTGTTGAGAACCAACTAAAGTTAACTGTGTGGTACTATCTAAAAAGTCATGGAATTCATAAATTGTACTCGTGCGGCTCTGGCACGTGGGATCACGACTGCACTCAATTCAAAAATGTATCTACGATAAGAAAACATTCAATAACAGATTGAGTGTATAATAATGTTGGAAATTTAGAATTTTCAATAATTTTTTTTTTTAGCTAACATTCAAATAAATCATTACAGATCTGTTAAATGAGGTTACAAAATGTTTACTAATTATATTTTATTTCTAAAAAGCGATAAATAATTATATTAAATAATACACACAAAAAAAAACAAAAATTTCGAGTAAGAAATTGAAAATTCAGTAGGAAAATCTTGAGATTAAGAAAACTTAAGAACGAAAATCTACATATTCTGTAGAATAACTTTTATAATATACTGTATAATTTTAAATATTTTGATAAATGTAATGAACAATAGTTATCTTTTAAACCTGCAATATAAACATTTAATATTAAACAAAAGACAAATTTGCCGTTAGAGAAACGAACAGTAGCAAATTTTGTTTGTAATAAATTAATTCTGACCGCGGTGTATTTACACAGATTGCGTTCTGTCACGTGATTCAGTGGCGTCACAACCAACCGTAAATTAGAATTATGCCTGTTGTGACGTCACGAAGTAGCGCCATCTCGTGGTAAATAAAACAGAACTACTGCTACGGAATCGTTCTGTAATTAGCCACCAGTTATTCTAGCCACTGTAGTGAGTCTGCTAGCGTTATTATTCTATCACGTCACATTTGATGGCGTTAGTACAAAGAGCGTTCTTAATAGAAACCGCCAAATTCATAACTCCACCACTCAACGAGATCAAAATATAAGAATATTACGTAAGACGAGATTGTATTACCCCTACCTCTGAGTAAGAAATCCTTGAATCTCACCCACCCCAAAATACCTTACGTAATTTATGGACGGCCCCTAATCTCTAATAATAGTCAAAATAATAAAAGTAATGCGTAAGATGCGATACAAATCGACATACAAAGTATATTATTTTGAAAATAAATTATTTAATGTAAAATTTGAATTTTGGAGTGAAAAATATTCTACAGAATTCTGAAATAACAATGCAAGTAGTTTGATGAACAAATGGAATATATTTTCAAGGACTCAAATCCAGCATTTTATTTTCTGCTGTGGAATAAATAGAAAGTGTAAATCATTTATGGAATTATACAATACGAAGGAAGTGGCAATCGAAAATCCATAAATAACTTAAATTGTTGTATTCCTATTTATACAGAGAGATACTTAGATTAAAAATTTCTATTTATTCAAGAATATTACCTAAGAAAATGTGGCAAAGTAACTTACGTAATCTGTCACATTTTAATTACAACGTCTTGAATAGACGCTAATCTAAATATATAAAATTACTTGTCCCGACAGAGTGACTGATTCAACATCGCCCAGAACACAACGCTGAACCTAAAGTGGTGAAATTTAGTACAAAGTTAGGATACGTTACGAAAACGCACACTAAGAAGCGATTTTTCAAAATTCCTCCGAGGAGGGAGAGGGAGCGAATTAAAGCATAACCTGAAGAACGACTTCTACTGTACTACTATTTTAAATGCGATTTTTTTTTTTGTTTTCAACTACGATGTTTTCCATTTAACAAATATTGTTTGCCAAATCCGGGGAAAAAATTGGTTAATATATATTCTATACATTTCTGTTATAGCAAAGCGGCAATAATTTCGTAATTCAGTGAAAGTTGTTTCCAATTTTCGAAATTCGCCATATCTTTCTCTGCTATCGAATAAACAGAAAGTTTAAATCATTTATGGAATTAGAACGTTACGAAGGATGTAGCAATTGAAAATCGATTGATGCTTAGAATAGTTCATTCCAATCTAAGTGATATTATTATATAAAGATTAATCTACTAATGTAACTTACGTAAACGTAGAAAGGAAATTAAAGTAATCTGTCGAATTTCAATTTCTAATTTTTGTTTACGTTACAAATAGAAACTAATTCCATATATCGATGCAAACATTTATTCTATTTACTTAATATAATAACCGGAAGCAATATGAATATTACAAACACTTAGCATTTTATGAATTAAACGAAGGTATTGGTGGAGCAGTTCGTCTATCAAAAAGCTCTCGCTTTCTGATTACCAGTTTTCTCTGTTAAGAAATAGTTGCAAATCTTGAAAATTGCTGATTTAATCTGTTTTCTCAAATTATGTTATCGCGAAAATCGAAATTTCCATACTCCTTTATTTACAAGAAATTATATCCATAAAAATTAATCTTCGTTACATACCATCAAACATCAATACCTTTGGAAAATGTCTACAACAACGCAATCTCATTCTTATGATTTCTGTATTGCAGTGAAACTTCGACCGGTGTTATCTACAGGAAAAGTTTTTGGATTAGATTTGTTGAAACCGTGCAAATGTCAAAAGTTAAAAGAGACTAAAATTGCTGCATTTTTCAAAATTTACGAGCTCATAATAGAGTTCATCTTGTGGCATGTAGTATTATTGTTTATAATGATGATAACTACTTCAGACGTTCTTTGCTCGGAAGTATTTCTCGTTTTTGAAAACGAAGCATTTTATGCGAAAATTGTTTTTCTGGGCCTTGCAGTTTATGTCGCTCTTCAGTTCAGTATTTTGAAAAGAAGAAAAATATCTACCCATTTTTTGAAGAGCCAATACGATGATGAAGAAGATTTTGTCAACAGAAGCGAAAGATATATGTTCATTTTCTTTGCATTCTTTTCGTTTAATCTCATATTTCCTTTTGTAATCTTTTCGTTTGTCAGTTATTTTTCCGTAGCCAGAGTTATAAACGATAAAAAAGTAATGTTATATTGCACGTTTATTATTCAGCTATGGTTAACTTATACTTCGTCACAGATATGCTTTGTATTCCTATCATTCGCATTCTTTTCTATACTATTAGCAAAACGATTTGTGGAAGTCTCCAAAGAATTAGAAAATGCAAACCGAGCAACCAAATTATTTTTACAAAATCTTATGGAGAAAGTTTTGGAATTATGGGAATTTATTCAAGAAGCAAACGAAAATTGGAGTATTTTTTTTCCTGTTATGTACATACATTTTGTATACGAATCCTGCTTTTTCCTTTTTGGAACTCTTTTCGCCAAAATAAACGTCATCTTACGTATTTCTCTATCTGTTATTGCATTGATATTTTTACCAGGATTATTGTTAATTTCTTGGGCACTGTCGAAATTTACATCGATTGTAAGTATTAATAACACCAATTTAATTCTACTTAAAGTTGAAATATTAATATCATTTCAGGTATACGACAATTTCATTTCAATTGAGAAATTCTATTCGGAGCCTCTTTCTTTGGAGTATAAATTCAAAGTATCGTATTATCTTTAATTTAACTCTTGTGATTAATTATTATTTAATACAAATAATTTATTTCAGGTGATTGGATTCATGAAGAAATTTGGAGGAAGACCTTTTGGTATATGCATTGGAGGATTCTTCTACGTGAAGAAGAACTTTCCAATTCGGGTGAGTAAAAAGTATTTTTTAAATATTTGTAGATGTATTAATACTACGTATATATTATACGTATATTATACATATATTATCTCTACATATATTAATTATACATATATTATTATATAAGTATTATACGTAAATATTTATACGTATAATACTTATAAAGTAATTTGCCGAATTTTAATTGCTACATCTTCAATAACATTAATATTAGTATACTTATTAATAAATTGGATATCAACTCAGCTTTTTTTTAAATAAATAAAACACTGAACGATAGCAAATTCACCTGATGATGGCCTATTACATTCGGCTGAAAACGTTTGTGTTTTAATAAATATATCTCAGCGTTATAAGGTGTCCAGTGTTTTATTTAGTATACTTATTATAATTAAATATAAAAACAAATTTTATCTTTTTATACATTATTTATACTGTTAATATTAATAATGAGGTGTGCCGAGGCGGTTACGACATTTCAGTATATCTTTAGTGAACCTGGATTCGAATCCGTGCAGAAGACTCCGGAAACAGGTTTACTCGTACAGTACATTGAAGCACTTGTAGCAAGTGCATACCGTTTCTTCTGTGTTGTCCTTTTTCTACTCCCGAAGTAGGCGTCAACTTCCATTATCAATAAACATCAGAAAATTAATGACTTTCCATATATTCCGGTATTATAAAAGAAAGTAATGAATGACATTTTTTAATTTTTCCATTCAACTTTGTCGTATTTTGAACAAAAGTTGGTCTTAAAAACGAAGAATGTTTTTTGATTTTAAGGCCATGTTAGCCCCTACTTCAGCCAATGCGCCTTTGTCGCAGTGCTCATCCGACATCAAATCGTACGTTGTACTTTGAAGCTTCTTGCATAATGTATGATGCCATTTTTTATTGTCTCTTTCTCTCGTATAGTCTACTTGTGCCGCTGTTCAAAAATATCTCATTGGCAGACTGCCTGAAAAATATTGGGCCTTCTCCCTTATCGTTTGGCCTCATCCCTCATGCCGATTCCATCGTGCGCTCGGATTGGAACAGATAAATGCTCAATAATTTCCCACTAGACATGAAGAGAAAAACAATATTTCTAAAAAGTTTTTACTTACAATCAATTATTAATAATTTATTTCTTCTGTATAATTCAATATTTTTATATCGTTATAGGTAATGAGTGGATTGTATTCAGTTTTCTCAACTCTAATTGAGCTCACTGGAGTACTCCGACGAAAAAGTTGCACGTCAAGAATAAATGAAAACGTCGTAATTACTAATACAACTGTTCATTAATTACCATTTGTTACTACACAAAAACAAATTTGAGACTGGTTTTGTGGCAAAAATTTGACAATTTCACTGATTAATTACACATTGAATTACATTTGTTGCAAATGCACGAAGAAAATTGTAATGTGTGGCCAGAAACTTCTACTGATATTAAATATCGAAGACATCCAAACATACGCATTCATGTGTATAAAAGAGAAACAGATTAAAAAAGTACATTATTTACTATTCAAAAATGGGCCCACCAGTGGCCAAGCGGTCTTCGTACCCCGAACACTGGGAGTTCGATCGTGGTCTCGGCCTCGCTCGGACGGGCTGGTCACGTGGAGTTTTCCGGGTTTTCTTCACGTCTGTAACGTCTAAATAGGGGCCAGTTTTCCTTAAAAAGACCTCCCGGAAGGCATCCCGCTAGGCATTTCGGCAGATCGCCCAAGTGTTGGGCTGACATAACTAAACAAACCAAACCAAACAAAGCCATTCAAAAGTGTGTAAACTGAATATCTGCAAAAACACTTTGTTTTGTTTTTTAATGTGCGGATGGTAAAAATTGCAAAAATTGCACGAAAATCTTAAGATATTCTGTAAATACAATAGTTAATAATTTATGTGTTTAATTTTAGACCCTTTGATTAATTAATTAATGTTGTAGTTGAAACGTTATATTTAAATAGTGTAATGGAAATGAATATTCTACTCTCGCATGTATAAGTAGTGCTTATTGTGGAAAATGTTTCTGTCTGTATCATTATTTAACACGTTTAAAGTCATTTTCTGCATATGAGTAAATCTTTCGCAATTCAAGCTGAAAAATTCAATAAATGCTTAACGAAAATAAATTGATTTTGAAATTTCATCAAGACATAAAAGCATAAATATTTCATAATGATTTTATACTATAAAATGTGTGTAAAGCTTATGTTATTACAATCATAAAGTCGATATAAAGTGTAACATTACTGAAGTGTTATTCCACGTTCAAATGAAATAATTTGATGTTTACTAACGCATAACGAACGGAAACTTAAATAGATTTTATTGATACAATTTAACGAAATATCTAAGTAAAAGCTATTATTAATATTCAATTTTTTAATATTATTTATATCTATTTTTTATTTTTTGTTATTTGTATTTTAATCTTCAGTTAAGAGCGTAATTTTTTAGGAGTATATCAATTCTTTCGTAACGTTTCCTTTTGCTATAAATAAATAAATAAATAAAATTCAGCACCGAGTTCCTTAACTTTCCCGGCCACATTTAAAACTTTGGTGGCGCTACCTATTAGCATATCTTATTTTTAAAAATTTTATATATTTAACTATTATAAAATGGCTAAAAGCTAAATTTTAAAGGTAGGGATGAGTTTTATAATGACGAGTAAAATCGTCATTGAGTCCGACACTACACTACACGACTCCCACCCCCTCGACCATTAATCACATTATATGTTAGTGTCTAATCCATTCAACAGATGGCGGCATATGTTACTGTTGCCATCTGTTCACAGAATAATTAATTAAAATATAATTATTTAATTTTGATTATTTAAGTCGTGACTTATTATTTTAAATATAAGAACTCATAATTTTTTAATCGTATTTTATGGTATACTTTAATAAAAATCTTTTTACTTAGTTTATTTTAATTTTTAGTAGATTTAATCTGTTAATTGAATTCAATGCTGCCATCTACTGTGAAATTAATTACTTAATGATTAAGAAGTGTCAAGATTTTTATCAACAATTGTAGATGATGATATGAAAATATTTATCGCTGCATGTTTTTGATAATAACTACAACATTTAAATTACGTATCCTGATTTAAAATTAAAAAGAAATTAATATATAAATTAATTACGTTATCAATACGACAATAGATGGCAGCACATATAAAATAGTAACAAGTTCATTTAAGAATTAAGAAATAATTTAGCCAAATTCTCTCCAAGTTTCATAATTTTATTTGGAGGATATTTTAGCAATTAAATATATTTTATTAAAACTTATTACTTTTTTTAATTTTTTTAA
>NW_019385493.1:57590-71992 GCF_000671375.1 Centruroides sculpturatus | reverse complement strand
GGGTATCGCCAAGGTTTTTGGCAAAATTTGATGTAATATCGCTGCTCACGTTGTTCAGTCATTTTCCAGCTTAGTGAAATCCGACGAGAGCGCACTACATGACCTCACTCATACGCCGATTGCCAACGACTGACGCTTTCTGCAGGCGGGAAAAAATTCAGGGCTGTGCATGACTGTCCCCTCCACAACTCCACCGAAGGAGGCTTCTCTCGCATCATTGGTTTACGCGGAAAAAAATAAGGTCCGATACTTTTTGAACAGACCTTGTACACTTAACTCTTAGTTAGGTTTTTTAAACATAATGGAGAAAATTGAGTTTGTTTTGTGGAACATTTCAAAGATGAAGGCTGATTATAAAAAAAATATTGCAAATTTTCTAATATAAAACGTTTAAATTATTTCTGAAAAGCGATAAATAATTATATTAAATAATACACACAAAAAAAAAACAAAAATTTCGAGTAAGACATTGAAAAGTGAGCAGGAAAATCTTGAGATTAAAAAAACTTAAGAACGAAAATCTACATATTCTGTAGAATAACTTTTATAATATCACGTCACATCTTTTTCTATCACGTCACATCTGACGGCGTTAGTACAACGAGCATTCTTAATAGTAATCGCCAAATTCACAACTCCACTACTCGACGAGATCAAAATATAAGAATATTACGTAAGACGAGATTGTATTACCCCCACCTCTGAGTAAGAAATCTTTGACTCCCACCCACCCCAAAATACCTTACGTAATTTATGGACGGCCCCTAATCTCTAATAATAGTCAAAATAATAAAAGTAATGCGTAAGATGCGATACAAATCGACATACAAAGTACATTATTTTGGAAGTGAATTATTTAATATAAAATTCGAACTTAAAGTGAAAAATATTCAACAGAATTCTGAAATAACAATGCAAGTAATTTAATGAACAAATGGAAGATATTTTCAAGGACTCAAATTCAGCATTTTAATTTCTGCTGTGGAATAAATAGAAAGTGTAAATCATTTATGGAATTCTACAATACGAAGGAAGTGGCAATCAAAAATCCATAAATAACTTAAATTGTTGTATTCCTATTTATACAGAGAGATACTTAGATTAAGAATTTCTATTCATTCAAGAATATAACCTAAGAAAATGTGGCAAAGTAACTTACGTAATCCGTCGTATTTTAATTACAACGTCTTGAATAAACGCTAATCTAAATGTATAAAATTACTTGTCCTGGCTGAGTGACTGATTCATCATCGCCCAAAACAAACCGCTGAACTTAAAGTGGTGAAATTTAGTACACAGTTAGGGTACGTTACGAAAACGCACACTAAGAAGGGATTTTTCGAAATTCCCCCGCGGAAAGACAGGGAGCAAATTAGGTCTTAACCCGATGAACGGCTTCTACTATACTATTTTAGATGCGATTTTTTTGTTTTCAACTACGTTTAGTCTTATTAAATTGATAACATTTCAGACATTGTTATAAATATTTTTATATATTTCGATTTTTTAACCAAATGTTCGAACCGTTTTAAATTCGAATTTGTTATTGCATGTTGGTTCGATTATAGATCGATTGTAAACGTTCGAGAAAATTGATCAAATTGAAAACAGTTCGTTTGATTCTCATCATTAACAAATAACTCCGACGAAATAAATCGCTGTATGTCATAATACAAATACTGATCAGTCTATTAATGAAAATTATATAATTATATTGTTAATTACATTCTAATGAGAGGCTTTTCGATGGAAGGTTTGCCTGGAGTAAGACGAAGCAAGAACGAAGCACTTCCGTGCCTTAGAAAACAAAGAACTTTGGAGATTGGGCGAAGACGCAAATCGAGCCATTGTGACATTTCTTATCTTGGACCGAGCCCGTCTCTCTGAATTTCTGCAGTAGGTTGGCAACTGCTACGTGTGACACAGGCGCGGTTGTGTTTTTGAGAGTAAATATTTATTTATCTAAATATATTAACGACAGTTTTCAATTTATAAAAGTAGACACAAGAAACTCAAAAATCGGTTAACCGTTTTCAAGAATAACTTTCTGTCTGAATCGAATCCTGTACTTTTTATAAATTTGACGAATTTCTGGCAGATAGCTTAGTTAACCAACTTTTGGGCCATCCTATACATACGTCACAAAAGCAATGTTTGGTATAAAAAAATCATATACGTGAATATTGTTTTTTTATTAAGCATTTTTATATTAATAATTGTTCAAATATTTAATGTTAACTTTCATAAGTTTATAGTAATTTAATAAAGATATTTTAAAAGCAGTTGTTTCATTTTTTAGAATTTATAAAACATAAACTAATTTGACAACTGATCTGAAATGATGTCGTGAAATAACAATACGAAAGGGCGTACCTAAAAACACAGTAGTATAGTCTTATGCATATAGTACTATCTATACTGTATATGTATGTATAGGCTTATATATAGGTTTGGACTCCTACGTATCCAAGTTTCAAAGTAAATAAGAAAATATTCCTGGTATTTTCCGACCGAATCGGTTTAGGTTTTCAGTTCAGTACACAGTTCAAGTAGTTATATCGGCCATACGATCTGCTCATTGCAGATATCAATACCACATACAATGATATTATTAGTTACTAATGAATTATATCTATTTATTACGAATATTTTAGAAACTATTCTGCTGAACGAATACGAAAGTTCTTCTTCACGTAAAAGAATCTTCCAATGAATAATCCAAAAGGTCTACTTCCAAATTTCTTCGCGAATCCAATCATCTGAAATGAATATTTATAATAAAGTAACAAATGAGCCCGGCGTTGCTTGGGCAAACGATTTGGATGATTTGGTAAATATCGTTTGGAAATAAACTTATTACTATCACAAGTAATCTTCAAAGACCATAGTAATTGTTATATAACGCATACCTCTTATTGCTGAGAATCAATTTACTGCTTCAAACGAACGTTTTCAATCTAATCAATTTTCTCAAACGTTCACAATCGTTCTATAATCGAACCAATATGCAATAACAAATTCGAATTTAAAACGGTTCGAACATTAAGTTAAAAAACAAAATATATAAAAATATTTATAACAATGAAATGTTATATATTTAATACACCTAAGTACTTAATGAAGAATAAACGTAGTCGAAAACAAAAAAATCGCATTTAAAATAGTACAGTAGAAGCCGTTCATCGGGTTAAGACCTAATTAGCTCCTTCTCCCTATTCGAAGGAATTTCGAAAAATCCCTTCTTAGTGTGCGTTTTCGTAACGTACCCTAACTGTGTACTAAATTTCACCACTTTAAGTTCAGCGGTTTGTTTTGGGCGATGATGAATCAGTCACTCAGTCGGGACAAGTAATTTTACATAAGATTAGCGTTTATTCAAGACGTTGTAATTAAAATACGACGGATTACGTAAGTTACTTTGCCACATTTTCTTAGGTTATATTCTTGAATGAATAGAAATTCTTAATCTAAGTATCTCTCTGTATAAATAGGAATACAACGATTTAAGTTATTTATGGATTTTTGATTGCCACTTCCTTCGTATTGTAGAATTCCATAAATGATTGATACTTTCTATTTATTCTACAGCAGTAATTTACTCAGTAATTTTATATATTTAGATAACAATTAATCACAAGAATTAAAAGTAAAATAATACAATACTTTGAATTTATACTCCAAGGAAAGCGGCTGAGAATGGAATTTTTTTAATAAAAAAACAGTTACGTGAAATCAGTTAATCATTCTACCTCTTTACTAATGTTCGGTAGTAGAGTGGCGAAGGATCAGAAAGGCAATGAGTTGTTCTGTCGGGTAATCTATACGGTAATAAGGGACATGGAAAAAAAGAGGCTCTTGGAGAACGATCGACCCGAACGACGATCGGGTGCACGGCCTTTATATCCCTATCGGATGTGCGAATTTGTTCAAGTGATCTCAGGTTTTGTAGTGATGACACACCAATGTGTCATCGCTGGGCCGGATAAGACGATGGGAATTAAACGAATCGGTTAAAAGGTTGACTATTTCTTTCGATTGTTGTTCTATTCTCCCTGCGTAATTGTTTCAAAGTCGACTTTCTTATCTATTAGTAATCAGTTGCGAAAATTCTATCCCCACAACTTTCCGGGAGAGGGGAGTTTGTTAAACTAATCCCGTGAGAAACGAAGGAAATAAAGAGAAGTTTCCTATAACTCCCTTTTTTGTTAAAAATACTGGAAAAACAATTTCCCGAACCGCACAAAGTCAACAAGACAGTATTTATAACGAGCACCCTAATTTTGGAGACCAAAATAGTCCAAAAAAGTTGCGCATTACAATCAAAAAAGTAAATACTAAAACGTATTTTAAAAATTGTTTTTTATTGTGTGACATTTGTGTGATTTTATTACGTTTATTTGAATAAAATTTCTTTTTAGCGAAGTTTTCGATTTAAATTAACAACTATTTTTTGCCAAATCCGGGGAAAAAATTTGTTAATATATATTCTATACATTTCTGTTATAGCAAAGCGGCAATAATTTCGTAATTCAATGAAAGTTATTTCCAATTTTCGAAATTTGCATATCTTTCTCTGCTATCGAATAAACAGAAAGTTTAAATCATTTATGGAATTAGACGTTACGAAGGATGTAGCAATTGAAAATCGATAGATACATAGAATAGTTCATTCCAATCTGACTGATATTAGTATATGAAGAATTTCTATTAATCTACTAGTGTAACTTAGGTAAACGTAGAAAAATAATTTAAGTAATCTGTCGAATTTCAACTTCTAGTTTTCGTTTACGTTACAAATAGAAAGGTAATTCCAAATATCGTTGCAAACATTTATTCTATTTACTTAATATAATAAGCAACATAAATATTACAAACACTTATCATTTTATGAATTGAACGAAGGTATTCGTGGAGCAGTTAGTCTACCGAAAAGTAATCTTCTCTTGCTTTCTCATTACCAGTTTTCTCTGTTAAGAAGTAGTTGCAAATCTTGAAAATTGCTGATTTAATTTGTTTTCTCAAATTACGTTTTCGATCAAGTCGAAATTTCTGTACTCCTTAATATACAAGAAATTATATCCGTAAAAACTAATCATCGTTACATACCATCAAAAGACAATACTTTTGGGAAATGTCTACAACAACGCAATCTCATTCTTATAATTTCTGTATTGCAGTGAAGCTTCGACCGATGTTATCTACTGGAGAAGTTTTTGGATTAGATTTGTTGAAACCGTGCAAATGTCAAAAGTTAAAAGAGACTAAAATTGCTGCATTTTTCAAAGTTTACGAGCTCATAATAGAGTTCATCTTGTGGCATGTAGTATTATTGTTTATAATGATGATAACAACTTCAAACTTTCTTTGCTCGGAAGTATTTCTCGTTTTTGAAAACGAAGCATTTTATGCCAAAATTGTTTTTCTGGGCCTTGCAGTTTATGTCGCTCTTCAGTTCAGTATTTTGAAAAGAAGAAAAATATCTATCCATTATTTAAAGAGCCAATACGACGGCGAAGAAGATTTTGTCGACAGAAGCGAAAGATATATGTTCATTTTCTTTGCATTCTTTTCGTTTATTCTCATATGTATTTTTGCGATGTTTTCCTTTGTCAGTTATTTTTCCGTAGCCAGAGTTATAAACGATAATAAAGTAATATTATATTGCACGTTTATTATTCAGCTATGGTTAACTTATACTTCGTCACAGATATGCTTTGTATTACTATCATTCGCATTTGGTTCTATACTATTAGGAAAACGATTTGTGGAAGTCTCCAAAGAATTAGAAAATACAAACCGAGCAACTAAAGCGTTTTTACAAAATCTTATGGAGAAAATTTTGAAATTATGGGAATTTTTTCAAGAAGTAAACGAAAATTGGAGTATTCTTTTTCCTGTTATGTACATACATTTTGTTTACGAATCCTGCTTTTTCCTTTTTGGAAGTCTTTTCGCCAAAATAAATGTCATCTTACGTATTTCTGTATTTGTTACTGCATTGATATTATTAATTGGATCATTGTTAGTTTCTTGGGCACTGTCGAAATTTACATCGATTGTAAGTATTAATAACACCAATTTAATTCCACTTAAAATAGTGTTAAAATATAAATGTCATTTCAGGTATACGACAATTTCATTTCAATTGGGAAATTCTATTCAGAACCTCTTTCCTTGGAGTATAAATTCAAAGTATCGTATTATTTTTAATTTAACTCTCGTGATTAATTATTATTTGATACAAATAATTTATTTCAGGTGATTGGATTCATGAAGAAATTTGGAGGAAGACCTTTTGGTATATCCGTTGGCGGATTTTTTTACGTGAAGAAGAACTTTCCAATTCGGGTGAGTACAAACTATTATAAAAATATTTGTAGATGTATTATTACTACGTATATATTATACGTATATAAAATAATATATGTATTAATTATACATATATTATTTTATAAGTATTATACGTAAATATTTATACGTATAATACTTATAAAGTAACCTGCCGAATTTCAATTGCTACATCTTCAATAACGTTAATAATTTCATAAATAACCAATTAATAATAGTATATATTAATTGGTTATTTATGAAATTAGTACCGTATATACGTATTATTAATTTGAAATCTCTCCGTTTGTCCGTCCGGCTGTCTGTCTTTCCTTAAACTTGATAACGGTCTTAGATAAATGGAGATCAGATGTGGAGACCTTAGGATTTAGAAGGCTCCGATTAACCATATAAAAACTTTTAATGAAAGCCGGAAGTCACGTTATTTCAATTTAAATCTTTTCTTCTAAAAGCAGTTAATAGATGACCGGCGCGACTGTATTGTTAAAAGAAAAGTATGATGTACAGGGACAAGACTTTACTAATTTGAGGTGGAAAGCATATATTTTAAATTAAAAAATTATCTGTTTATGATTAAAAATTGAAACTCGACATTGTGATGATGTGACAATAAATAATTGCTCGTTAATAATGGTATTAGTACACGTATTATAATCAGATGTAAAACCATACACATTATATTTTTACACATTATTCGTATTGTTAATATTANAATCGCATTAGTATACTTATTATAATTAAATATAAAAACATGAATTTCATGTTTTTATACATTATTTATACTGTTAATATTAATAATGAAGAGTGCCAAGACTGTTACGACATTTCAGTATATCTTTAGTAAACCTGGATTCGAATCCGGGCAGAAGACTCCAGAAACAGGTTTACTCGTACAGTACATTGAAGCACTTGCAGCGAGTGCATACCGTTTCATCTGTGTTGTCCTTTTTCTACTCCCGAAGTAGACGTCAACTTCCATTATCAATAAACATCAGAAAATTAATGACTTTCCATATATTCCAGTATTATAAAAGAAAGTAATGAATGACATTTTTTAATTTTTCCATTCAACTTTGTCGTATTTTGACCAAAAGTTGGTCTTAAAAACGAAGAATGTTTTCTGATTTTAAGACCATGTTATCCCCGATTTCAATCAATGAGCCTTTCTCACAGTGCCGATCCAACATCAAATCGTACCTTGTAGTTTTAAGCTTCTTGCATAATGTATGATGTCATTTTTTATTGTCTCTTTCTCTCGTATAGTCTACTTGTGCCGCTGTTCAAAAATATCTCATTGGCGGACTGCCTGAAAAATATCGGGCCTCCTCCCTTATCGTTTGGCCTCACCCCTCGGTGTTGATTCCATCGTGCGCTCGGATTGGAATAGATAAATGCCCAATAATTTCCCACTAGGCATGAAGAGAAAAACAATATTTCTAAAAAGTTTTTACTTACAATCAATTATTAATACTTTATTTCTCCTGTATAATTCAACATTTTTATTCCGTTCTAGGTAATGAGTGGATTGTATTCAGTTTTCTCAACTCTAATTCAGCTCACTGGAGTACTCCGACGAAAAAGTTGCACGTCAAGAATAAATGAAAACGTCGTAATTACTAATACAACTGTTCATTAATTACCATTTGTTACTACACAAAAACAAATTTGAGACTGGTTTTGTGGCAAAAATTTGACAATTTCACTGATTAATTAGATATTGAATTACATTTGTTGCAAATGCACGAACAAAATTGTAATGTGTGGCCAGAAAGTTCTACTGATATTAAATATCGAAGACATTTAAACATACGCATTCATGTGTATAAAAGAGAAACAGATTAAAAAAGTACATTATTTACTATTGAAAAATGGGCCCACCAGTGGCCAAGCGGTCTTCGTACCCCGAACACTGGGAGTTCGATCGTGGTCTCGGCCTCGCTCGGACGGGCTGGTCACGTGGAGTTTTCCGGGTTTTCTTCACGTCTGTAACGTCTAAATAGGGGCCAGTTTTCCTTAAAAAGACCTCCCGGAAGGCATCCCGCTAGGCATTTCGGCAGATCGCCCAAGTGTTGCGCTGACATAACTAAACAAACCAAACCAAACAAAGCTATTCAAAAGTGTGTAAACTGAATATCTGCAAAAACACTTTGTTTTGTTTTTATTATGCGGATGGTAAAAATTGCAAAAATTGCACGAAAATCTTAAGATATTCTGTAAATACAATAGTTAATAATTTGTGTTTAATTTTAGACCCTTTGATTAATTAATTAATGTTGTAGTTGGAACGTTATATTCAAATAGTGTAATGGAAATGAATATTCTACTCTCGCATGTATAAGTAGTGCTTATTGTGGAAAATGTTTCTGTCTGTATCATTATTTAACACGTTTAAAGTCATTTTCTGCATATGAGTAAATCTTTCGCAATTCAAGCTGAAAAATTCAATAAATGCTTAACGAAAATAAATTGATTTTGAAATTTCATCAAGACATAAAAGCATAAATATTTCATAATGATTTTATACTATAAAATGTGTGTAAAGCTTATGTTATTACAATCATAAAGTCGATATAAAGTGTAACATTACTGAAGTGTTATTCCACGTTCAAATGAAATAATTTGATGTTTACTAACGCATAACGAACGGAAACTTAAATAGATTTTATTGATACAATTTAACGAAATATCTAAGTAAAAGCTATTATTAATATTCAATTTTTTAATATTATTTATATCTATTTTTTATTTTTTGTTATTTGTATTTTAATCTTCAGTTAAGAGCGTAATTTTTTAGGAGTATATCAATTCTTTCGTAACGTTTCCTTTTGCTATAAATAAATAAATAAATAAAATTCAGCACCGAGTTCCTTAACTTTCCCGGCCACATTTAAAACTTTGGTGGCGCTACCTATTAGCATATCTTATTTTTAAAAATTTTATATATTTAACTATTATAAAATGGCTAAAAGCTAAATTTTAAAGGTAGGGATGAGTTTTATAATGACGAGTAAAATCGTCATTGAGTCCGACACTACACTACACGACTCCCACCCCCTCGACCATTAATCACATTATATGTTAGTGTCTAATCCATTCAACAGATGGCGGCATATGTTACTGTTGCCATCTGTTCACAGAATAATTAATTAAAATATAATTATTTAATTTTGATTATTTAAGTCGTGACTTATTATTTTAAATATAAGAACTCATAATTTTTTAATCGTATTTTATGGTATACTTTAATAAAAATCTTTTTACTTAGTTTATTTTAATTTTTAGTAGATTTAATCTGTTAATTGAATTCAATGCTGCCATCTACTGTGAAATTAATTACTTAATGATTAAGAAGTGTCAAGATTTTTATCAACAATTGTAGATGATGATATGAAAATATTTATCGCTGCATGTTTTTGATAATAACTACAACATTTAAATTACGTATCCTGATTTAAAATTAAAAAGAAATTAATATATAAATTAATTACGTTATCAATACGACAATAGATGGCAGCACATAAAATAGTAACAAATTCATTTAAGAATTAAGAAATAATTTAGCCAAATTCTCTCCAAGTTTCATAATTTTATTTGGAGGATATTTTAGCAATTAAATATATTTTATTAAAACTTATTACTTTTTTTAATTTTTTTAATTATTATTTTACATAATCTATACATATATTTATAATACAACTTTCGGGAGTACGCATTATAAATCTATGGATTAAGATATTAATTATAAACATTGCTTCGAAAATATAACAAAACGATTCAAGAAATATTAGTTGATCGAGTTTCTAGAAGCGAACGTTATCACGAAGAATGCCCACCATCTTCATTCCAATTGTGCAGTCGGGCAATGTAGTATGAGTTATCAGTATATCAGCAGCCGGGTCGGTACTTTTCGGTCGAACGTAGGCAAAGAGAGGAACGTGATCAGAAAGTAAACGGTCATCCAATACGTATCGGGCACTTTCTAACCTCATTATATTTAAAAAAAAAGAAAGAAAAAAAAACAAGGTGTATCGAGCGGCGTTGAAGAGGCTCGCTCCAAAAAAAAACCAGCTTTATCTTTGATTTGTCGCGATACCAAACTTATCTGTCACTACTAAGATTTATATATCATTTATAAGTAAATGTCATTATTTATTATAAAATACAAGCTTATTTTAATCGATATTCTGAAAATAAAGAAGTTAATTTCAAATCCTATCGCAATGACCCAAGTTATTTAATTAAAAACGAAAGGAATTACTTAGCAAATATTTTCAAACACAATAAAAATGAATTTTATAGTGTAAACCGAGTGATAAATGTTCGCTACCAGGCGGTTGAAGTATTTATAAACGGCCGTTAAAGTTGCGAGTATGACGACGACGACTCGTGTGATTCATTGCTTCGGTACGAATAAAGTTTTTATGGTTTGCGTGATTTGAATTTCTAGAATCGCGTAAACCATAAAAATTATCGTAGATATTCAGATCATATCGACCACGAAATTATTATTCCTAATAAATTATTGATAAATGCCGTCCATCATCTTCCATCTTTTTACAAAATCTTAATGCATTTATGCAACCGTCTATACATTAGCAATTCGAATCGATACCAACAATAATCCTTTATATTAACAGCCGGATGAACGAGACAGTAAAGACGTCAACCCATCGATCTGAGGATCCGGGTTCGAGTCCGGGTCGAGAACCTCCGGAACTTTTTGTAGGTGGTCTGTCCCGAATGCTTCGGGTCCGTTCCCATTGTGGTCCTGTCGAATCCACGATGTGTAGGGGGGAAAAACATCCTCTTAGTCCTCACGGGTCGAAAATAGTTTTTAAAAAAAACTGCATTGCTACACAAACCTCCTTCAAGTTCAGTTATTGATTATCAGAGTGGGATTTAGGGGTGCACAGGGCGCAGTTTCGTCCTCTTCTGAGGGTTTCTCCCTTTTAAATACATAGCATTTTTAAGTTTTTATCAATAATATCCGTCGATACCGTTACGAACACCGAATTAGAGCAATTGCAAATCGAGAAAGCACCATAAAGAATGGTGATTTACAATCCCTACTGCTGCCTTCTTCGACCGGTGACGACTTTATTACGAAAAATTGAAAATGTGGTGAGAAATTCGATAAAATCGTATGAATTTATAAGCTGATAAAAGATGCTCCAAGACCACGGGCTTAACTTCTCTTTCGGCTTTTGCTCGATTAGAGAAGAAAGTGACTTAACTGAAGTGTTAACTGATAAGAAGTGTTTCGTGACGAGATAAAGCAAATTCTTCTCCTATTATCTCTTCTTGTTGTTTCAATTAAGGATCATTAAGGTATTCGACGTGAAAAATAGATCCAGTGGGTGTAACTTTACAGTTTAAAGGTGTGATCTTCGACACGTTCGAATTTTCGCCTGCAAATTTATACAAATTCTAATTATATCGCTTCAATTAGATATTATTATTATTATTATTTAGAACAATCTAAATTTCTAATCGTAATTATTATTTTTAAAATTTTACAACTCGCAAGTACGGTATGGGAAGAGCATTGGATATAATTAAACTTTAAGTACACGGAAAAATTGTAGTGTCTGTAAGGGGCCTTAAGTAGAGGGTAAAGATTAGTAGGTGCACCCTCCCACTCGGGCCCCATTTTTTTCTTTTTTTGGTTATCTTATCTCGAAAATGAAATCTTCGTTAACGTAAGAGAGATTAGTAAAAAATAAAAAAACCGTTATTAATAATCAAAAACGTTATCGGGTCCACGTAGGCGATGATGGAAAGCGGCACGCTCCATTTTCCCGGACATCACGTTCATTGTTAACGACCTGTTCACTTTTTGGCAAGATTTTCCCCAACTTCATCGCTCGGGTGACTTAGTTAATGACCGGGTTGGTGGCTCTTACCTTATTTAGGCCCCCGACAACATCGCTTCTTATAAAGACGTCAACACATCTGTTGTGTCCAGGAAGGAAGATTAAATTATCCTCGACTCGACCCATCCCCCACCAAAAAATAATTGAGAACGACCGCTATGTTTTTACACACTTTAACCATTAAATAATCGTAACAATTTCTTTTCTCACCCCCTTCGTGTGCCATCGAAAACCATCGGACAATACAACCACCTCATCGATCGATTTCTTGGACAGTTTACGTGTTTAATGCTTTACTTTAATACACCGGAGAGCCAATATTAATCTTTATTTTTATACTTAAAATTCTCAGCTTATTAAAATGAACTTCCTCTTACATCTTCTAAGAATATTGAGAATAAAAAAATAAATAATAATACGTGGATGCTATAGGCAGACAGAAAAGAAAGTATCATAATCCCTCGGATGAAGTGCAACAGATGCAGAAACTTAATATCGATATTTTTAAATATCGAGTAAACGTCGATTTTTTTTAATGCATTTAGTAATTTGTAGTCTGGTGATTCGGATTCGGTTACTCAATTAGAATATTAAAGAAGAAAAAAACACCCCCCGATACACTAAGAAATCACTCGTTAAGTCTATTAACTTGTATATTATCCATCAAGGGCAATTAACGGTTACTGAATAGTCACAGTTTTCAAATTTCTGGTAAGGTACGTCACCGGTTGTGGGAGGATCGCGACCTTTAACCTTTCACTCCGACCTCTAAAATTGCTAGTTGCCAGCTTTCTGTAACCAGATTTTTTGTTAAATCCTATAATTTTTGGGATATTTTAAAGCTACGTAATCAGTAACAGATACGATCGCTAAACAGAAAAAGATGGTTAGATATATATATATATATATTACTATTGGCTACGTGATATGCAAATTAAGAGCTGAATACGTAAAAAAATTCACGGGGTGATTGCCGATGACGTCATTTATAACGAGTAAAAGTTAATCGTTAATATTAAATACAATTAATTAGAGGATAATTCACTGTTTTCTCTTGTGTCTTTAAACATATATGACACCTCTAAAGGAAGTTCTTCATCGGTTTTGTTTTTCTTATAATTATTTCCTACTTCTTAATAAGGAAAAGAGCAAGAAATAATATATATAGTTTTTTTTTTNTCTTAGAATGGCATACAAACCAGGCTTAGGTTAATAAGCTTCGGGATGTCTACAATTACAATTCTATTAATTCTGTAAATCCTGAAAAAGAGAGAAAAGCCATCGACATTAGACAGATTATTTAACCTCCACAAACAAAAAAACATGACTAATAAAAATGCAAGACTGTGTATATATGTATTTTTATTATTACATATAAACAAACGTAGTAAGAAAGTATATATTTTTTATTTTTTGGTGTCTCCAGAACGAATTAATCAAATTCCCATACAAACCTATCGTAAATTCATAATCGGTTAACGAACAATTCGGATAGCGAACAAAGTCTTGGAACGAATTATGTTCGTTAACCTATCACCCACTTCATAACAGGAAAAAGAATAGTGTATTTATCGTTTATTTCTTGAATAAATTCCCATAATTCTAAAAGTTTCTCCATCAGATTTTTCAAGAACGATTCGGTTACTCGGTTTGCATTTTCTAATTCTTTGGAAATTTCTATAAATCGTTTTGCTATTATTATCGAACCGAATGCGAAGAACAGCAACACGTAGCATATGTGTGACGACGTATAAGATAACCATAACTGAATAACTATTGTGCAGCCTAACGTTATTTTATCATCGTTTATAACTCTGGATTTGGAAAAATAACTGACAAATGAAAATATTGCAAAAATGATACGAGAATAAATACAAAGAATGTCAGGAAAATGAATATATATTTTTCACTTCTGTGGACAAAATCTTCTTCGCCGTCGTATTGGCTCTCCAAATAATGGGTAGATGTTTTTTTCTTCTCAGCGTGATGAAGCCAAAAAATGTTTAGAAAAGCAAGCAAAGAAAATGTTACCGTGTTTCCCCGAAAATAAGACAGTGTCTTATATTAATTTTTGCTCTGAAAAAGGCGCTAGGTCTTATTTTCAGGGAATGTCTTATTTTTTCCAGGAAGAAGAATTCACATTTATTATTGAACAAAAAAATTCCCAAGTCGAACTTAGAC